>NW_026779279.1:0-100000 GCF_030144855.1 Hypanus sabinus
GTGGTATCTCCCTCCCCCATCCCCCTTCCTCCTGTGAGATCTCTCTTACCCGTCCCCCTTCCTCCTGTGGGATACCACTCCCCCGACCCCTTCCTCCTGTGGGATACCCCTCCTCCGTCCCCCTTCCTCCTGTGGATCTCTCTTCCCTGTACCCCTTACTCCTGTGGGATCTCCCTCCCTCATCCCCCTTTCTCCTGTGGTATCTCCCTCCATCGTCCCCCTTCCTCCTGTGGGATCTCTCTCCCCGTCCCTCTTCCTCCTGTGGGATCCCCCTCCCCCGTCCCCCTTCCTCCTGTGGGATCTCTCTGCCCCGTCCCCCTTCCTCATGTGGTATCTCCCCTCCCCCGTCCCCCTTCCTCCTGTGGGATCCCCTCCCCCGTCACCCTTCCTCCTGTGGGATCCCCCTCCCCCGTCCCCCTTCCTCCTGTGGGATCTCCCTCCCGATCCCCCTCCCCCTTCCTCCTGTGGTATCTTCCTCCCCCATCCCCCCTCCTGTGGGATCTCCCCTCCCCCGTCCCCCTTCCTCCTGTGGTATCGCCCTTCCCCCGTCCCCCTTCCTCCTGTGGTATCTCCCTCCCCCGTCCCCTTCCTCCTGTGGTATCTCCCTCCCCCGTCCCCCTTCCTCCTGTGGGATCTCCCTCCCCGTCCCCCTTCCTCCTGTGGTATCTCCCTCCCCCGTCCCCCTTCCTGTGGGATCTCCCTCCCCCATCGCCCTTCCTCCTGTGGTATCTCTCTGCCCCGACACCCTTCCTCCTGTGGGATCTCTCTGCCCGGTCCCCCTTCCTCCTGTGGTATCTCCCTCCCCCGTCCCCCTTCCTCCTGTGGAATCTCCCTCCCCGTCCCCCTTCCTCATGTGGTATCTCCCTCCCCCGTCCCCCTTCCTCCTGTGGGATCTCCCTACCCCGTCCCCCTTCCTCCATGTGGTATCTCCCTCCCCCGTCCCCCTTCCTCCTGTGGGATCTCCCTCCCCCGTCCCCCTTCCTCCTGTGGAATCTCTCTGCCCCGTCCCCCTTCCTCCTGTGGGATCTCCCTCCCCTATCCCGCTTTCTCCTGTGGTATCCCTCTCCCCCGTCCCCCTTCCTCCTGTGGGATCTCTCTTACCCGTCCCCCTTCCTCCTGTGGGATACCACTCCCCCGACCCCTTCCTCCTGTGGGATACCCCTCCTCCGTCCCCCTTCCTCCTGTGGATCTCTCTTCCCTGTACCCCTTACTCCTGTGGGATCTCCCTCCCTCATCCCCCTTTCTCCTGTGGTATCTCCCTCCATCGTCCCCCTTCCTCCTGTGGGATCCCCCTCCCCCGTCCCCCTTCCTCCTGTGGGATCTCTCTCCCCCGTCCCTCTTCCTCCTGTGGGATCCCCCTCCCCCGTCCCCCTTCCTCCTGTGGGATCTCACTGCCCCGTCCCCCTTCCTCATATGGTATCTCCCCTCCCCCGTCCCCCTTCCTCCTGTGGGATCCCCCTCCCCCGTCACCCTTCCTCCTGTGGGATCCCCCTCCCCCGTCCCCCTTCCTCCTGTGGGATCTCCCTCCCCCGTCCCCTTCCTCCTGTGGGATCTCTCTGCCCCGTCCCCCTTCCTCATGTGGTATCTCCCCTCCCCCGTCCCCCTTCCACCTGTGGTATCACCCCTCCCCCGTCCCCCTTCCCCCCGTGGGATCTCCCTCCCCCCATCCCCCTTCCTCCTCTGGGATCTCCCTCCCCCGTCCCCCTTCCTCCTGTGGTATCTCCCTCCCCCATCCCCCTTCCTCCGGTGGGATCCCTCTCCCCGTCCCCCTTCCTCCTGTGGGATCTCCCTCCCCCGTCCCCATTCCTCCTGTTGGATCCCTCTCCCCCATCCCCTTTCCTCCTGTTGGATCACTCTCCCCCGTCCCCCTTCCTCCTGTGGGATGTCCCTCCCCCGTCCCCATTCCTCCTGTTGGATCCCTCTCCCCCATCCCCCTTCCTCCTGTTGGATCCCTCTCCCCCGTCCTCCTTCCTCCTGTGGGATCTCCCTCCCCCGTCCCCCTTCCTCCTGTGGGATCTCTCTGCCCCGTTCCCCTTCCACGTGTGGGATCTCCCTCCCCGTCCCCCTTCCTCCTGTGGGATCTCTCTGCCCCGTCCCCCTTCCTCCTGTGGGATCTCCCTCCCCCGTCCCCCTTCCTCCTGTGGGATCTCCCTCCCCCGTCCCCCTTCCTCCTGTGGGATCTCCCTCCCCCGTCCCCCTTCCTCCTGTGGGATCTCCCTCCCCCGTCCCCCTTCCTCCTGTGGGATCTCCCTCCCCCTTCTTCCTGTGGTATCTCCCTCCCCCGTCCCCCTTCCCCCTGTGGGATCTCCCTCCCCCGTCCCCCTTCCTCCTGTGGTATCTCCCTCCCCCATCCCCCTTCCTCCTGTGGGATCTCCCTCCCCTGTCCCCCTTCCTCCTGTGGGATCTCCCTCCCCCGTCCCCCTTCCTCCTGTGGGATCTCCCTCCCCCGTACCCCTTCCTCCTGTGGGATCTCCCTCCCCCTTCCTCCTGTGGGATCTCCCTCCCCCGTCCCCCTGTGGGATCTCCCTCCCCCGTCCCCCTTCCTCCTGTGGTATCTCCCTCCCCCATCCCCCTTCCTCCTGTGGGATCTCCCTCCCCCGTCCCCTTTCCTTCTGTGGGATCCCACTGCCCCGTCCCCCTTCCTCCTGTGGGATCTCCCTCCCCCGTCCCCCTTCCTCCTGTGGGATCTCTCTGCCCCGTCCCCCTTCCCCCTGTGGGATCTCCCTCCCCGTCCCCCTTCCCCCTGTGGGATCTCCCTCCCCGTCCCCCTTCCCCCTGTGGGATCTCCCTCCCCCGTCCCCATTCCTCCTGTTGGATCCCTCTCCCCCATCCCCCTTCCTCCTGTTGGATCCCTCTCCCCCGTCCTTCCTCCTGTGGGATCTCCCTCCCCCGTCCCCCTTCCTCCTGTGGGATCTCTCTGCCCCGTCCCCCTTCCACGTCTGGGATCTCCCTCCCCGTCCCCCTTCCTCCTGTGGGATCTCTCTCCCCCGTCCCCCTTCCTCCTGTGGGATCTCCCTCCCCCGTCCCCATTCCTCATCTTGGATCCCTCTCCCCCCATCCCCCTTCCTCCTGTTGGATCCCACTCCCCCGTCCTCCTTCCTCCTGTGGGATCTCCCTCCCCCGTCCCCCTTCCTCCTGTGGGATCCCTCTCCCCCGTCCCCCCTTCCTCCTGTGGGATCTCCCTCCACCGTCCCCATTCCTCCTGTTGGATCCCTCTCCCCCGTCCCCCTTCCTCCTGTGGGATCTCCCTCCCCCGTCCCCATTCCTCCTGTTGGATCCCTCTCCCCCATCCCCCTTCCTCCTGTTGGATCCCTCTCCCCCATCCTCCTTCCTCCTGTGGGATCTCCCTCCCCCGTCCCCCTTCCTCCTGTGGGATCTCTCTGCCCCGTCCCCCTTCCACGTGTGGGATCTCCCTCCCCGTCCCCCTTCCTCCTGTGGGATCTCTCTCCCCCGTCCCCCTTCCTCCTGTGGGATCTCCCTCCCCCGTCCCCCTTCCTCCTGTGGGATCTCTCTCCCCCGTCCCCCTTCCTCCTGTGGGATCTCCCTCCCCCGTCCCCCCTCCTGTGGGATCTCCCTCCCCCGTCCCCCTTCCTCCTGTGGGATCTCCCTCCCCCTTCCTCCTGTGGTATCTCCCTCCCCCGTCCCTCTTCCCCCTGTGGGATCTCCCTCCCCCGTCCCCCTTCCTCCTGTGGTATCTCCCTCCCCCATCCCCCTTCCTCCTGTGGGATCTCCCTCCCCCGTCCCCCTTCCTCCTGTGGGATCTCCCTCCCCCGTCCCCCTTCCTCCTGTGGGATCTCCCTCCCCCGTCCCCCTTCCTCCTGTGGGATCTCCCTCCCCCTTCCTCCTGTGGTATCTCCCTCCCACGTCCCCCTTCCCCCTGTGGGATCTCCCTCCCCCGTCCCCCTTCTTCCTGTTGTATCTCCCTCCCCCATCCCCCTTCCTCCTGTGGGATCTCCCTCCCCCGTCCCCTTTCCTTCTGTGGGATCCCCCTGCCCCGTCCCCCTTCCTCCTGTGGGATCTCCCTCCCCCGTCCCCCTTCCTCCTGTGGGATCTCCCTCCCCCGTCCCCCTTCCTCCTGTGGGATCTCCCTCCCCCGTCCCCCTTCCTCCTGTGGGATCTCTCTGCCCCGTCCCCCTTCCCCCTGTGGGATCTCCCTCCCCATCCCCCTTCCCCCTGTGGGATCTCCCTCCCAGTCCCCCTTCCCCCTGTGGGATCTCCCTCCCCCGTCCCCATTCCACCTGTTGGATCCCTCTCCCCCATCCCCCTTCCTCCTGTTGGATCCCTCTCCCCCGTCCTCCTTCCTCCTGTGGGATCTCCCTCCCCCGTCCCCCTTCCTCCAGTGGGATATCTCTGCCCCGTCCCCCTTCCACGTGTGGGATCTCCCTCCCCGTCCCCCTCCTCCTGTGGGATCTGTCCCGTCCCCCTTCCTCCTGTGGGATCTCCCTCCCCCGTCCCCATTCCTCCTGTTGGATCCCTCTCCCCCCATCCCCCTTCCTCCTGTTGGATCCCTCTCCCCCCGTCCCCCATCCTCCTGTGGGATCTCCCTCCCCCGTCCCCATTCCTCCTGTTGGATCCCTCTCCCCCGTCCCCCTTCCTCCTGTTGGATCCCTCTCCCCCGTCCTCCTTCCTCCTGTGGGATCTCCCTCCCCCGTCGCCCTTCCTCCTGTGGGATATCTCTGCCCCGTCCCCCTTCCACGTGTGGGATCTCCCTCCCCGTCCCCCTTCCTCCTGTGGGATCTCTCTCCCCCGTCCCCCTTCCTCCTGTGGGATCTCCCTCCCCCGTCCCCCTTCCTCCTGTGGGATCTCCCTCCCCCGTCCCCCTTCCTCCTGTGGGATCTCCCTCCCCCGTCCCCCTTCCTCCTGTGGGATCTCCCTCCCCCGTCCCCCTTCCTCCTGTGGGATCTCCCTCCCCCTTCCTCCTGTTGTATCTCCGTCCCCCCGTCCCCCTTCCCCCTGTGGGATCTCCCTCCCCCGTCCCCCCTTCCTCCTGTGGTATCTCCCTCCCCATCCCCCTTCCTCCTGTGGGATCTCCCTCCCCCGTCCCCCTTCCTCCTGTGGGATCTCCCTCCCCGTCCCCCTTCCTCCTGTGGGATCTCCCTCCCCCGTCCCCCTTCCTCCTGTGGGATCTCCCTCCCCCGTCCCCCTTCCTCCTGTGGGATCTCCCTCCCCCTTCCTCCTGTGGTATCTCCCTCCCCCGTCCCCCTTCCCCCTATGGGACCTCCCTCCCCCGTCCCACTTCCTCCTGTGGTATCTCCCTCCCCCATCCCCCTTCCTCCTGTGGGATCTCCCTCCCCCGTCCCCTTTCCTTCTGTGGGATCCCCCTGCCCCGTCCCCCTTCCTCCTGTGGGATCTCCCTACCCCGTCCCCCTTCCTCCTGTGGGATCTCTCTGCCCCGTCCCCCTTCCCCTGTGGGATCTCCCTCCCCGTCCCCATTCCCCCTGTGGGATCTCCCTCCCCGTCCCCCTTCCCCCTGTGGGATCTCCGTCCCCCGTCCCCCTTCCTCCTGTGGGATCTCTCTGCCCAGTCCCCCTTCCCCCTGTGGGATCCCCCTCCCCCATCCCCCTTCCTCCTGTGGGATCTCCCTCCCACGTCCCGCTTCGTCCTGTGGGATCTCTCTGCCCCGTCCCCCTTCCTCCTGTGGTATCTCCCTCCCCCATCCCCCTTCCTCCTGTGGTAACTCCCTCCCCCATCCCCCTTCCTCCTGTGGTATCTCCCTTCCCCCGTCCCATTTCCTCCTGTGGGATATCTCTGCCCCGTCCCCCATCCTCTTGTGGGATCTCCCTACCCCGTCCCCCTTCCTCCTGTGGGATCTCCCTCCCCCGTCCCCCTTCCTCCTGTGGTATCTCCCTCCCCCATCCCCCTTCCTCCTGTGGGATCTCCCTCCGCCATCCCCCTTCCCCCTGTGGGATCTCCCCTCCCCCATCCCCCTTCTCTGGGATATCTCTGCCCCGTCCCCCTTCCTCCTGTGGGATCTCTCTGCCCCGTCCCCCTTCCTCCTGTGGGATCCCTCTCCCCCGTCCCCCTTCCTCCTCTGGGATCTCTCCGCCACATCCCCCTTCCTAACGTGGGATCTCTTTTCCCCGTCCCCCATCCTCCTGTGGGAACTCCCTCCACCGTCCCCCTTCCTCCTGTGGGATCCCCCTCCCCCGTCCACCTTCCCACTTTCCCATTTTGTGATCCCCGTCCCAATCACCCATGTGGAATCCATCTGTACTGCCCCCTTCCCCCGTGTGGGATCCCCCTCCCCCGTCAACCTTCCCCCCTGTGGGATCCCTCTCCCCTTCCCGCTTCCCCATTTTGGGATCCCCATCCCCCTTTCCCCCTGTGGGTTCTCCCTCCCGTGTCCCCCTTCACCCCTGTGGAATCCCTATCCACCGCCCCCCTTCCCCCTGTGGGTTCTCCCTCCCGCCTCCCCCTCCCCCCCACTGGGATCCCTCTCCACCGTCCCGCATCCCCCTGTGGGATCTGAACTCCGTGTCCCCCTTCCTCCTGTGGGATCTCTCTTCCCTGTACCCCTTCCTCCTGTGGGATCTCCCTCCCCCATCCCCCTTTCTCCTGTGGTATCTCCCCTCCCCCGTCCCCCTTCCTCCTGTGGGATCTCTCTTCCCTGTACCCCTTCCTCCTGTGGGATCTCCCTCCCCCATCCCCCTTTCTCCTGTGGTATCTCCCCTACCCCGTCCCCCTTCCTCCTGTGGGATATCTCTGCCCCGTCCCCCTTCCTCCTGTGGGATCCCCCTGCCCCGTCCCCCTTCCTCCTGTGGGATCTCCCTCCCCCGTCCCCCTTCCTCCTGTGGGATCTCTCTGCCCCGTCCCCCTTCCCCCTGTGGGATCTCCCTCCCCGTCCCCCATCCCCCTGTGGGATCTCCCTCCCCGTCCCCCTTCCCCCTGTGGGATCTCCCTCCCCCGTCCCCATTCCTCCTGTTGGATCCCTCTCCCCCGTCCCCCTTCCTCCTGTGGGATCTCCCTCCCCCGTCCCCATTCCTCCTGTTGGATCCCTCTCCCCCATCCCCCTTCCTCCTGTTGGATCCCTCTCCCCCATCCTCCTTCCTCCTGTGGGATCTCCCTCCCCCGTCCCCCTTCCTCCTGTGGGATCTCTCTGCCCCGTCCCCCTTCCACGTGTGGGATCTCCCTCCCCGTCCCCCTTCCTCCTGTGGGATCTCTCTCCCCCGTCCCCCTTCCTCCTGTGGGATCTCCCTCCCCCGTCCCCCTTCCTCCTGTGGGATCTCTCTCCCCCGTCCCCCTTCCTCCTGTGGGATCTCCCTCCCCCGTCCCCCCTCCTGTGGGATCTCCCTCCCCCGTCCCCCTTCCTCCTGTGGGATCTCCCTCCCCCGTCCCCCTTCCTCCTGTGGGATCTCCCTCCCCCGTCCCCCTTCCTCCTGTGGGATCTCCCTCCCCCTTCCTCCTGTTGTATCTCCGTCCCCCGTCCCCCTTCCCCCTGTGGTATCTCCCTCCCCCATCCCCCTTCCTCCTGTGGGATCTCCCTCCCCCGTCCCCCTTCCTCCTGTGGGATCTCCCTCCCCGTCCCCCTTCCTCCTGTGGGATCTCCCTCCCCCGTCCCCCTTCCTCCTGTGGGATCTCCCTCCCCCGTCCCCCTTCCTCCTGTGGGATCTCCCTCCCCCTTCCTCCTGTGGTATCTCCCTCCCCCGTCCCCCTTCCCCCTATGGGACCTCCCTCCCCCGTCCCACTTCCTCCTGTGGTATCTCCCTCCCCCATCCCCCTTCCTCCTGTGGGATCTCCCTCCCCCGTCCCCTTTCCTTCTGTGGGATCCCCCTGCCCCGTCCCCCTTCCTCCTGTGGGATCTCCCTACCCCGTCCCCCTTCCTCCTGTGGGATCTCTCTGCCCCGTCCCCCTTCCCCCTGTGGGATCTCCCTCCCCGTCCCCATTCCCCCTGTGGGATCTCCCTCCCCGTCCCCCTTCCCCCTGTGGGATCTCCGTCCCCCGTCCCCCTTCCTCCTGTGGGATCTCTCTGCCCAGTCCCCCTTCCCCCTGTGGGATCCCCCTCCCCCATCCCCCTTCCTCCTGTGGGATCTCCCTCCCACGTCCCGCTTCGTCCTGTGGGATCTCTCTGCCCCGTCCCCCTTCCTCCTGTGGTATCTCCCTCCCCCATCCCCCTTCCTCCTGTGGTAACTCCCTCCCCCATCCCCCTTCCTCCTGTGGTATCTCCCTTCCCCCGTCCCATTTCCTCCTGTGGGATATCTCTGCCCCGTCCCCCATCCTCTTGTGGGATCTCCCTACCCCGTCCCCCTTCCTCCTGTGGGATCTCCCTCCCCCGTCCCCCTTCCTCCTGTGGTATCTCCCTCCCCCATCCCCCTTCCTCCTGTGGGATCTCCCTCCGCCATCCCCCTTCCCCCTGTGGGATCTCCCCTCCCCCATCCCCCTTCTCTGGGATATCTCTGCCCCGTCCCCCTTCCTCCTGTGGGATCTCTCTGCCCCGTCCCCCTTCCTCCTGTGGGATCCCTCTCCCCCGTCCCCCTTCCTCCTCTGGGATCTCTCCGCCACATCCCCCTTCCTAACGTGGGATCTCTTTTCCCCGTCCCCCATCCTCCTGTGGGAACTCCCTCCACCGTCCCCCTTCCTCCTGTGGGATCCCCCTCCCCCGTCCACCTTCCCACTTTCCCATTTTGTGATCCCCGTCCCAATCACCCATGTGGAATCCATCTGTACTGCCCCCTTCCCCCGTGTGGGATCCCCCTCCCCCGTCAACCTTCCCCCCTGTGGGATCCCTCTCCCCTTCCCGCTTCCCCATTTTGGGATCCCCATCCCCCTTTCCCCCTGTGGGATCTCCCTCCCGTGTCCCCCTTCACCCCTGTGGAATCCCTATCCACCGCCCCCCTTCCCCCTGTGGGTTCTCCCTCCCGCCTCCCCCTCCCCCCCACTGGGATCCCTCTCCACCGTCCCGCATCCCCCTGTGGGATCTGAACTCCGTGTCCCCCTTCCTCCTGTGGGATCTCTCTTCCCTGTACCCCTTCCTCCTGTGGGATCTCCCTCCCCCATCCCCCTTTCTCCTGTGGTATCTCCCCTCCCCCGTCCCCCTTCCTCCTGTGGGATCTCTCTTCCCTGTACCCCTTCCTCCTGTGGGATCTCCCTCCCCCATCCCCCTTTCTCCTGTGGTATCTCCCCTACCCCGTCCCCCTTCCTCCTGTGGGATATCTCTGCCCCGTCCCCCTTCCTCCTGTGGGATCCCCCTGCCCCGTCCCCCTTCCTCCTGTGGGATCTCCCTCCCCCGTCCCCCTTCCTCCTGTGGGATCTCTCTGCCCCGTCCCCCTTCCCCCTGTGGGATCTCCCTCCCCGTCCCCCATACCCCTGTGGGATCTCCCTCCCCGTCCCCCTTCCCCCTGTGGGATCTACCTCCCCCGTCCCCATTCCTCCTGTTGGATCCCTCTCCCCCGTCCCCCTTCCTCCTGTGGGATCTCCCTCCCCCGTCCCCATTCCTCCTGTTGGATCCCTCTCCCCCATCCCCCTTCCTCCTGTTGGATCCCTCTCCCCCATCCTCCTTCCTCCTGTGGGATCTCCCTCCCCCATCCCCCTTCCTCCTGTGGGATCTCTCTGCCCCGTCCCCCTTCCACGTGTGGGATCTCCCTCCCCGTCCCCCTTCCTCCTGTGGGATCTCTCTCCCCCGTCCCCCTTCCTCCTGTGGGATCTCCCTCCCCCGTCCCCCTTCCTCCTGTGGGATCTCTCTCCCCCGTCCCCCTTCCTCCTGTGGGATCTCCCTCCCCCGTCCCCCCTCCTGTGGGATCTCCCTCCCCCGTCCCCCTTCCTCCTGTGGGATCTCCCTCCCCCTTCCTCCTGTGGTATCTCCCTCCCCCGTCCCCTTCCTCCTGTGGTATCTCCCTCCCCCATCCCCCTTTCTCCTGTGGGATCTCCCTCCCCCGTCCCCCTTCCTGTGAGATCTCCCTCCCCCATCCCCCTTCCTCCTGTGGGATCCCCCTCCCCCGTCCACCTTCCCACTTTCCCATTTTGTGATCCCCGTCCCAATCACCCATGTGGAATCCATCTGTACTGCCCCCTTCCCCCGTGTCGGATCCCCCTCCCCCGTCAACCTTCCCCCCTGTGGGATCCCTCTCCCCTTCCCGCTTCCCCATTTTGGGATCCCCATCCCCCTTTCCCCCTGTGGGATCTCCCTCCCGTGTCCCCCTTCACCCCTGTGGAATCCCTCTCCACCGCCCCCCTTCCCCCTGTGGGTTCTCCCTCCCGCCTCCCCCTCCCCCCCACTGGGAGCCCTCTCCACCGTCCCGCATCCCCCTGTGGGATCTGAACTCCGTGTCCCCCTTCCTCCTGTGGGATCTCACTTCCCTGTACCCCTTCCTCCTGTGGGATCTCCCTCCCCCATCCCCCTTTCTCCTGTGGTATCTCCCCTCCCCCGTCCCCCTTCCTCCTGTGGGATCTCTCTTCCCTGTACCCCTTCCTCCTGTGGGATCTCCCTCCCCCATCCCCCTTTCTCCCGTGGTATCTCCCCTACCCCGTCCCCCTTCCTCCTGTGGGATATCTCTGCCCCGTCCCCTTCCTCCTGTGGGATCCCCCTGCCCCGTCCCCCTTCCTCCTGTGGGATCTCCCTCCCCCGTCCCCCTTCCTCCTGTGGGATCTCTCTGCCCCGTCCCCCTTCCCCCTGTGGGATCTCCCTCCCCGTCCCCCTTCCCCCTGTGGGATCTCCCTCCCCGTCCCCCTTCCCCCTGTGGGATCTCCCTCCCCCGTCCCCATTCCTCCTGTTGGATCCCTCTCCCCCGTCCCCCTTCCTCCTGTGGGATCTCCCTCCCCCGTCCCCATTCCTCCTGTTGGATCCCTCTCCCCCATCCCCCTTCCTCCTGTTGGATCCCTCTCCCCCATCCTCCTTCCTCCTGTGGGATCTCCCTCCCCCGTCCCCATTCCTCCTGTTGGATCCCTCTCCCCCATCCCCCTTCCTCCTGTTGGATCCCTCTCCCCCATCCCCCTTCCTCCTGTGGGATCTCTCTGCCCCGTCCCCCTTCCACGTGTGGGATCTCCCTCCCCGTCCCCCTTCCTCCTGTGGGATCTCTCTCCCCCGTCCCCCTTCCTCCTGTGGGATCTCCCTCCCCCGTCCCCCTTCCTCCTGTGGGATCTCTCTCCCCCGTCCCCCTTCCTCCTGTGGGATCTCCCTCCCCCGTCCCCCCTCCTGTGGGATCTCCCTCCCCCGTCCCCCTTCCTCCTGTGGGATCTCCCTCCCACTTCCTCCTGTGGTATCTCCCTCCCCCGTCCCCCTTCCTCCTGTGGGATCTCCCTCCCCCGTCCCCCTTCCTCCTGTGGGATCTCCCTCCCCCGTCCCCCTTCCTCCTGTGGGATCTCCCTCCCCCGTCCCCCTTCCTCCTGTGGGATCTCCCTCCCCCTTCCTCCTGTGGTATCTCCCTCCCACGTCCCCCTTCCCCCTGTGGGATCTCCCTCCCCCGTCCCCCTTCTTCCTGTTGTATCTCCCTCCCCCATCCCCCTTCCTCCTGTGGGATCTCCCTCCCCCGTCCCCTTTCCTTCTGTGGGATCCCCCTGCCCCGTCCCCCTTCCTCCTGTGGGATCTCCCTCCCCCGTCCCCCTTCCTCCTGTGGGATCTCTCTGCCCCGTCCCCCTTCCCCCTGTGGGATCTCCCTCCCCATCCCCCTTCCCCCTGTGGGATCTCCCTCCCAGTCCCCCTTCCCCCTGTGGGATCTCCCTCCCCCGTCCCCATTCCACCTGTTGGATCCCTCTCCCCCATCCCCCTTCCTCCTGTTGGATCCCTCTCCCCCGTCCTCCTTCCTCCTGTGGGATCTCCCTCCCCCGTCCCCCTTCCTCCAGTGGGATATCTCTGCCCCGTCCCCCTTCCAAGTGTGGGATCTCCCTCCCCGTCCCCCTTCCTCCTGTGGGATCTGTCTCCCCCGTCCCCCTTCCTCCTGTGGGATCTCCCTCCCCCGTCCCCATTCCTCCTGTTGGATCCCTCTCCCCCATCCCCCTTCCTCCTGTTGGATCCCTCTCCCCCGTCCCCCTTCCTCCTGTGGGATCTCCCTCCCCCGTCCCCCTTCCTCCTGTTGGATCCCTCTCCCCCGTCCTCCTTCCTCCTGTGGGATCTCCCTCCCCCGTCCCCCTTCCTCCTGTGGGATCTCTCTGCCCCGTCCCCCTTCCACGTGTGGGATCTCCCTCCCCGTCCCCCTTCCTCCTGTGGGATCTCTCTCCCCCGTCCCCCTTCCTCCTGTGGGATCTCCCTCCCCCGTCCCCCTTCCTCCTGTGGGATCTCCCTCCCCCGTCCCCCTTCCTCCTGTGGGATCTCCCTCCCCCGTCCCCCTTCCTCCTGTGGGATCTCCCTCCCCCGTCCCCCTTCCTCCTGTGGGATCTCCCTCCCCCTTCCTCCTGTGGTATCTCCGTCCCCCGTCCCCCTTCCCCCTGTGGGATCTCCCTCCCCCGTCCCCCTTCCTCCTGTGGTATCTCCCTCCCCCATCCCCCTTCCTCCTGTGGGATCTCCCTCCCCCGTCCCCCTTCCTCCTGTGGGATCTCCCTCCCCCGTCCCCCTTCCTCCTGTGGGATCTCCCTCCCCCGTCCCCCTGTGGGATCTCCCTCCCCCTTCCTCCTGTGGTATCTCCCTCCCCCGTCCCCCTTCCCCCTGTGGGACCTCCCTCCCCCGTCCCACTTCCTCCTGTGGGATCTCCCTCCCCCATCCCCCTTCCTCCTGTGGGATCTCCCTCCCCCGTCCCCTTTCCTTCTGTGGGATCTCCCTCCCCCGTCCCCCTTCCTCCTGTGGGATCTCTCTGCCCAGTCCCCCCTTCCCCCTGTGGGATCCCCCTCCCCCGTCCCCCTTCCTCCTGTGGTATCTCCCTCCCACATCCCCCTTCCTCCTGTGGTGTCTCCCCTCCCCCGTCCCCCTTCCTCCAGTGGGATCTCTCTGCCCCATCCCCCTTCCTCCTGTGGGATCTCCCTCCCCCGTCCCCCTTCCTCCTGTGGGATCTCCCTCCCACGTCCCGCTTCGTCCTGTGGGATCTCTCTGCCCCGTCCCCCTTCCTCCTGTGGTATCTCCCTCCCCCATCCCCCTTCCTCCTGTGGTAACTCCCTCCCCCATCCCCCTTCCTCCTGTGGTATCTCCCTTCCCCCGTCCCATTTCCTCCTGTGGGATATCTCTGCCCCGTCCCCCATCCTCTTGTGGGATCTCCCTACCCCGTCCCCCTTCCTCCTGTGGGATCTCCCTCCCCCGTCCCCCTTCCTCCTGTGGTATCTCCCTCCCCCATCCCCCTTCCTCCTGTGGGATCTCCCTCCGCCATCCCCCCCCTGTGGGATCTCCCCTCCCCCATCCCCCTTCTCTGGGATCTCTCTGCCCCGTCCCCCTTCCTCCTGTGGGATCTCTCTGCCCCGTCCCCCTTCCTCCTGTGGGATCCCTCTCCCCCGTCCCCCTTCCTCCTCTGGGATCTCTCCGCCACATCCCCCTTCCTAACGTGGGATCTCTTTTCCCCGTCCCCCATCCTCCTGTGGGAACTCCCTCCACCGTCCCCCTTCCTCCTGTGGGATCTCTCTTCCCTGTACCCCTTACTCCTGTGGGATCTCCCTCCCCCATCCCCCTTCCTCCTGTGGGATCTCTCTTCCCTGTACCCCTTCCTCCTGTGGGATCTCCCTCCCCCATCCCCCTTTCTCCTGTGGTATCTCCCCTCCCCCGTCCCACTTCCTCCTGTGGGATCTCTCTTCCCTGTACCCCTTCCTCCTGTGGGATCTCCCTCCCCCATCCCCCTTTCTCCTGTGGTATCTCCCCTACCCCGTCCCCCTTCCTCCTGTGGGATATCTCTGCCCCGTCCCCCTTCCTCCTGTGGGATCCCCCTGCCCCGTCCCCCTTCCTCCTGTGGGATCTCCCTCCCCCGTCCCCCTTCCTCCTGTGGGATCTCTCTGCCCCGTCCCCCTTCCCCCTGTGGGATCTCCCTCCCCGTCCCCCTTCCCCCTGTGGGATCTCCCTCCCCGTCCCCCTTCCCCCTGTGGGATCTCCCTCCCCCGTCCCCCTTCCTCCTGTGGGATCTCTCTGCCCCGTCCCCCTTCCCCCTGTGGGATCCCCCTCCCCCGTCCCCCTTCCTCCTGTGGTATCTCCCTCCCCCATCCCCCTTCCTCCTGTGGTATCTCCCTTCCCCCGTCCCATTTCCTCCTGTGGGATATCTCTGCCCCGTCCCCCATCCTCTTGTGGGATCTCCCTACCCCGTCCCCCTTCCTCCTGTGGGATCTCCCTCCCCCGTCCCCCTTCCTCCTGTGGTATCTCCCTCCCCCATCCCCCTTCCTCCTGTGGGATCTCCCTCCGCCATCCCCCCCCTGTGGGATCTCCCCTCCCCCATCCCCCTTCTCTGGGATCTCTCTGCCCCGTCCCCCTTCCTCCTGTGGGATCTCTCTGCCCCGTCCCCCTTCCTCCTGTGGGATCCCTCTCCCCCGTCCCCCTTCCTCCTCTGGGATCTCTCCGCCACATCCCCCTTCCTAACGTGGGATCTCTTTTCCCCGTCCCCCATCCTCCTGTGGGAACTCCCTCCACCGTCCCCCTTCCTCCTGTGGGATCTCTCTTCCCTGTACCCCTTACTCCTGTGGGATCTCCCTCCCCCGTCCCCCTTCCTCCTGTGGGATCTCTCTTCCCTGTACCCCTTCCTCCTGTGGGATCTCCCTCCCCCATCCCCCTTTCTCCTGTGGTATCTCCCCTCCCCCGTCCCACTTCCTCCTGTGGGATCTCTCTTCCCTGTACCCCTTCCTCCTGTGGGATCTCCCTCCCCCATCCCCCTTTCTCCTGTGGTATCTCCCCTACCCCGTCCCCCTTCCTCCTGTGGGATATCTCTGCCCCGTCCCCCTTCCTCCTGTGGGATCCCCCTGCCCCGTCCCCCTTCCTCCTGTGGGATCTCCCTCCCCCGTCCCCCTTCCTCCTGTGGGATCTCTCTGCCCCGTCCCCCTTCCCCCTGTGGGATCTCCCTCCCCGTCCCCCTTCCCCCTGTGGGATCTCCCTCCCCGTCCCCCTTCCCCCTGTGGGATCTCCCTCCCCCGTCCCCCTTCCTCCTGTGGGATCTCTCTGCCCCGTCCCCCTTCCCCCTGTGGGATCCCCCTCCCCCGTCCCCCTTCCTCCTGTGGTATCTCCCTCCCACATCCCCCTTCCTCCTGTGGTCTCCCCTCCCCCGTCCCCCTTCCTCCAGTGGGATCTCTGCCCCATCCCCCTTCCTCCTGTGGGATCTCCCTCCCCCGTCCCCCTTCCTCCTGTGGGATCTCCCTCCCACGTCCCCCTTCGTCCTGTGGGATCTCTCTGCCCCGTCCCCCTTCCTCCTGTGGTATCTCCCTCCCCCATCCCCCTTCCTCCTGTGGTAACTCCCTCCCCCATCCCCCTTCCTCCTGTGGTATCTCCCTTCCCCCGTCCCATTTCCTCCTGTGGGATATCTCTGCCCCGTCCCCCATCCTCCTGTGGGATCTCCCTCCCCCATCCCCCTTCCTCCTGTGGGATCTCCCTCCGCCATCCCCCTTCCCCCTGTGGGATCTCCACTCCCCCATCCCCCTTCTCTGGGATCTCTCTGCCCCGTCCCCCTTCCTCCTGTGGGATCTCTCTGCCCCGTCCCCCTTCCTCCTGTGGGATCCCTCTCCCCCGTCCCCCTTCCTCCTCTGGGATCTCTCTGCCACATCCCCCTTCCTAACGTGGGATCTCTCTTCCCCGTCCCCCATCCTCCTGTGGGAACTCCCTCCACCGTCCCCCTTCCTCCTGTGGGATCTCACTTCCCTGTACCCCTTACTCCTGTGGGATCTCCCTCCCCCGTCCCCCTTCCTCCTGTGGGATCTCTCTTCCCTGTACCCCTTACTCCTGTGGGATCTCCCTCCCCCATCCCCCTTTCTCCTGTGGTATCTCCACTCCCTTCCTCCTGTGGGATCTCTCTGCCCCGTCCCCCTTTATCCTGTGGTATCTCCCCTCCCCCGTCCCCCTTCCTCCTGTGGCATCTCTCTGCCCCGTCCCCCTTCCTCCTGTGGGATCCCCCTCCCCCGTCCACCTTCCCACTTTCCCATTTTGTGATCCCCGTCCCAATCACCCATGTGGAATCCATCTGTACTGCCCCCTTCCCCCGTGTGGGATCCCCCTCCCCCGTCCACCTTCCCCCCTGTGGGATCCCTCTCCCCTTCCCCCTTCCCCATTTTGGGATCCCCATCCCCCTTTCCCCCTGTGGGATCTCCCTCCCGTGTCCCCCTTCACCCCTGTGGAATCCCTCTCCACCGTCCCCCTTCCCCCTGTGGGTTCTCCCTCCCGCCTCCCCCTCCCCCCCACTGGGAACCCTCTCCACCGTCCCGCATCCCCCTGTGGGATCTGAACTCCGTGTCCCCCTTCCTCCTGTGGGATCTCTCTTCCCTGTACCCCTTCCTCCTGTGGGATCTCCCTCCCCCATCCCCCTTTCTCCTGTGGTATCTCCCCTCCCCCGTCCCCCTTCCTCCTGTGGTATCTCCCCTACCCCGTCCCCCTTCCTCCTGTGGGATATCTCTGCCCCGTCCCCCTTCCTCCTGTGGGATCTCTCTGCCCCGTCCTCCTTCCTCCTGTGGGATCTCCCTCCCCCGTCCCCCTTCCTCCTGTGGTATCTCCCTCCCCCATCCCCCTTTCTCCTGTGGTATATCCCCTCCCCCGTCCCCCTTCCTCCTATGGGATCTCTCTGCCCCGTCCCCCTTCCTCCTGTGGTATCTCCCTCCCCCATCCCCCTTCCTCCTGTGCTATCTCTCCTCCCCCGTCCCCCTTCCTCCTGTGGAATCTCCCTCCCCCATCCCCCTTCCTCCTGTGGGATATCCCTCCCCCGTCCCCCTTCCTCCTGTGGGATCTCCCTCCCCCGTCCACCTTCCTCCTGTGGGATCTCCCTCCCCAGTCCCCCTTCCTCCTGTGGTATCTCCCTCCCCCGTCCCCCTTCCTCCTGTGGTATCTCCCCTCCCCCGTCCCCCTTCCTCCTGTGGGATCTCCCTCCCCAGTCCCCCTTCCTCCTGTGGTATCTCCCTCCCCCGTCCCCTTCCTCCTGTGGTATCTCCCTCCCCCATCCCCCTTTCTCCTGTGGGATCTCCCTCCCCCGGCCCCCTTCCTGTGAGATCTCCCTCCCCCATCCCCCTTCCTCCTGTTGTATCTCCCCTTCCCCATTACCCTTCCTCCTGTGGGATCTCCCTCCCTCGTCCCCCTTCCTCCTGTGGGATCTCCCTCCCCCGTCCCCCTTCCTCCTGTGGTACCTCCCCTCCCCCGTCTCCCTTCCTCCTGTGGGATCTCCCCTTCCCCATTACCCTTCCTCCTGTGGGATCTCCCTCCCCCGTCCCCCTTCCTCCTGTGGGATCTCCCTCCCCCGTCCCCCGTCCACCTGTGGGATCCTCCTCCCCCGACCCCCTTCCTCCTGTGGGATCTCCTCTCCCCCGTCCCCCTTCCTCCTGTGGTATCCCCCTCCCCCGACCCCCTTCCTCCTGTGGGATCTCCCTCCCCCGTCCCCCTTCCTCCTGTGGTATCCCCCTCCCCCGACCCCCTTCCTCGTGTGGTATCTCCCTCCCCCGTCCCCTTTCCTTCTGTGGGATCCCCCTCCCCCATCCCCCTTCCTCCTGTGGTATCTCCCCTCCCCCGTCCCCCTTCCTCCTGTGGGATCTCCCTCCCCCGTCCCCCTTCCTCCTGTGGGATCTCCCTCCCCCGTCCCCCTTCCTCCTGTGGTACCTCCCCTCCCCCGTCCCCCTTCCTCCTGTGGTACCTTCCCTCCCCCGTCTCCCTTCCTCCTGTGTGATCTCCCTCCCCCGACCCCCTTCCTCCTGTGGGATCTCTCTTACCCGTCCCCCTTCCTCCTGTGGGATCCCCCTACCCCGTCCCCCTTCCTCCTGTGGGATCTCCCTCCCCCGACCCCCTTCCTCCTGTGGGATCTCCCTCCCCCGTCCCCCTTCCTCCTGTGCTATCTCCCCTCCCCCATCCCTCTTCCTCCTGTGGGATCTCCCTCCCCTGTCCCCCTTCCTCCTGTGGGATCTCCCCTCCCCCGTCCCCCTTCCTCCTGTGGGATCTCCCTCCCCCATCCCCCTTCCTCCTGTGGGATCTCTCTTACCCGTCCCCCTTCCTCCTGTTGGATCCCCCTCCCCCGTCCCCCTTCCTTCTGTGGGATCTCCCTCCCCCGTCCCCCTTCCTCCTGTGGTATCTCCCTCCCCCATCCCCCTTCCTCGTGTGGGATCTCCCTCCCCCGTCCCCCTTCCCCCTGTGGTATCTCCCTCCCCCATCCCCCTTCCTCGTGTGGGATCTCCCTCCCCCGTTCCCCTTCCCCCTGTGGTATCTCCCTCCCCCGTCCCCCTTCCCCCTGTGGTATCTCCCCTCCCCCGTCCCCCTTCCTCCTGTGGGATCTCCCTCCCCCATCCCCCTTCCTCCTGTGGGATCTCCCTCCCCCATCCCCCTTCCTCCTGTGGGATCTCCCTCCCCCATCCCCCTTCCTCCTGTGGGATCCCCCTCCACCGTCCCCCTTCCTTCTGTGGGATCCCCATCCCCCTTCCTCCTGTGGGATCCCCCTCCACCGTCCCCCTTCCTTCTGTGGGATCCCCCTCCCCCTTCCTCCTGTGGGATTTCTCTTCCTCATCTCCCTCCTCTACTGGGATTTCTCTTCCACATCCGCTTCCTTCTGTGTCTTTCCATCCTTTACCTTAGGTGATGTCTCTTCCTCCATCTCCCATCGACATTTCCCGATTCTCAAATCTTCCTCACTGTTTGACTTCTCCCCTTCACACCTGCCCTTTCCGACTGTCTCACGTCAGGAACACTTTTCTATCCATTAGGGAATGAGAGAGAATATGTGGAGTTTACAGGGTCACACCGACAGACGAAATTACTGACATTCGGTGAATTCATTGGAGCTGGGCAGTGAGGGACATTGACAGTGATGGGATCTACGATCAGTGAATTACTGAAGGGTTTAATGTTCCCTGAAATATCCGAGTGAGAGAAATGCCCTCAGACGGACGATTTTAATCACAATGTTCATCAATTTGTCTGTTTGTGTTTAGACTGAACAATAATAAACTGGGGGATTCAGGAGTGAAACTGGTGTCTGCGGCTCTGAGGAACCCGGAGTGTAAAATACAGACTCTGTGGTAAGTACCAGACTGTGGGAGATTGTGTTTACAGTCACTGGGTGTCTGACACTGAACATTAATGTGATCAGTAATTGTGTTACTGATAAACACTGGGAATTTGTACCGTCTCCTGTCTCTCTGTGTCCTTCACCCTCACTCTCTCTCATCTCCAGGCTGAGGGATGTCGGTCTCACAGATTCTGGTGCCGAGGATCTCGTCTCCGCTCTCAGTACAAACCCATCACTGACGGATCTGGACCTGAGTTATAATAAACTGGGGGATTCAGGAGTGAAACTGGTGTCTGCGGCTCTGAGGAACCCGGAGTGTAAAATACAGAGACTGTGGTAAGTACCAGACTGTGGGAGATTGTGTTTACAGTCACTGGGTGTCTGACACTGAACATTAATGTGATCAGTAATTGTGTTACTGATAAACACTGGGGATTTGTACCGTCTCCTGTCTCTCTGTGTCCTTCACCCTCACTCTCTCTCATCCCCAGGCTGTGGTATGTCGGTCTCACAGATTCTGGTGCCGAGGATCTCGTCTCCGCTCTCAGTACAAACCCATCACTGACGGGGCTGGACCTGAGTGGTAATGAACTGGGGGATTCAGGAGTGAAACTGGTGTCTGCGGCTCTGAGGAACCCGGAGTGTAAAATACAGAGACTGTGGTAAGTACCAGACTGTGGGAGATTGTGTTTACAGTCACTGGGTGTCTGACACTGAACATTAATGTGATCAGTAATTGTGTTACTGATAAACACTGGGGATTTGTACCGTCTCCTGTCTCTCTGTGTCCTTCACCCTCACTCTCTCTCATCTCCAGGCTGAGGGATGTCGGTCTCACAGATTCTGGTGCCGAGGATCTCGTCTCCGCTCTCAGTACAAACCCATCACTGACGGATCTGAACCTGAGATTAAACTCTCTGACAGACCGATCTGTCCCCGGTCTCCGCCGCCTCATACTGACCCACCCGAGTCTGGAGCTGATCCGGTGAGTGTTTGTGTTAATGTTCAATGTGATAAAATATCAGCGGATCCGCGGGTTTTCTGGTGATATTTGTCTGTGAGTGTTGTTGAAACATTAACCCCGGTCCCCTGTTACTGACACTGTTGTGTGATCTGTTTATTTCATCTTTATTCTCCCATCTGTTTCAGGCTGGCGGGGAATCGGTTCAGTCGGACCGGGATGAAGGAACTGAGATCTCTACAGGAACCCAGACCCGGACTGATGGTGGATCTGTGAACATCTGAATGTGGAGAATCGGTTCAGTGAGACCGGGATGAAGGAACTGAGATCTCTACAGGAACCCAGACCCGGACTGATGGTGGATCTGTGAACATCTGAATGTGGTGAATCGGTTCAGTGAGACCGGGATGAAGGAACTGAGATCTCTACAGGAACCCAGACCCGGACTGAGAGTGGATCTGTGAACATCTGAATGTGGTGAATCGGTTCAGTGAGACCGGGATGAAGGAACTGAGATCTCTACAGGAACCCAGACCCGGACTGAGAGTGGATCTGTGAACATCTGAATGTGGTGAATCGGTTCAGTGAGACCGGGATGAAGGAACTGAGATCTCTACAGTGAGTCAGACCCGGACTCAGAGTGGATCTGTGAACATCTGAATGTGGTGAATCGGTTCAGTGAGACCGGGATGAAGGAACTGAGATCTCTACAGGAACCCAGACCCGGACTGATGGTGGATTTGTGAACATCTGAATGTGGGGAATCGGTTCAGTGAGACCGGGATGAAGGAACTGAGATCTCTACAGGGAGTCAGACCCGGACTGAGAGTGGATCTGTGAACATCTGAATGTGGGGAATCGGTTCAGTGAGACCGGGATGAAGGAACTGAGATCTCTACAGGAACCCAGACCCGGACTGATGGTGGATCTGTGAACATCTGAATGTGGGGAATCGGTTCAGTGAGACCGGGATGAAGGAACTGAGATCTCTACAGGAACCCAGACCCGGACTGATGGTGGATCTGTGAACATCTGAATGTGGGGAATCGGTTCAGTGAGACCGGGATGAAGGAACTGAGATCTCTACAGGGAGTCAGACCCGGACTGATGGTGGATCTGTGAACATCTGAATGTGGGGAATCGGTTCAGTGAGACCGGGATGAAGGAACTGAGATCTCTACAGGGACCCAGACCCGGACTGATGGTGGATCTGTGAACATCTGAATGTGGTGAATCGGTTCAGTGAGACCGGGATGAAGGAACTGAGATCTCTACAGGAACCCAGACCCGGACTGATGGTGGATCTGTGAACATCTGAATGTGGGGAATCGGTTCAGTGAGACCGGGATGAAGGAACTGAGATCTCTACAGGAACCCAGACCCGGACTGATGGTGGATCTGTGAACATCTGAATGTGGGGAATCGGTTCAGTGAGACCGGGATGAAGGAACTGAGATCTCTACAGGAACCCAGACCCGGACTGATGGTGGATCTGTGAACATCTGAATGTGGTGAATCGGTTCAGTGAGACCGGGATGAAGGAACTGAGATCTCTACAGGAACCCAGACCCGGACTGATGGTGGATCTGTGAACATCTGAATGTGGTGAATCGGTTCAGTGAGACCGGGATGAAGGAACTGAGATCTCTACAGGAACCCAGACCCGGACTGATGGTGGATCTGTGAACATCTGAATGTGGGGAATCGGTTCAGTGAGACCGGGATGAAGGAACTGAGATCTCTACAGGAACCCAGACCCGGACTGATGGTGGATCTGTGAACATCTGAATGTGGTGAATCGGTTCAGTGAGACCGGGATGAAGGAACTGAGATCTCTACAGGAACCCAGACCCGGACTGATGGTGGATCTGTGAACATCTGAATGTGGTGAATCGGTTCAGTGAGACCGGGATGAAGGAACTGAGATCTCTACAGGAACCCAGACCCGGACTGATGGTGGATCTGTGAACATCTGAATGTGGGGAATCGGTTCAGTGAGACCGGGATGAAGGAACTGAGATCTCTACAGGAACCCAGACCCGGACTGATGGTGGATCTGTGAACATCTGAATGTGGTGAATCGGTTCAGTGAGACCGGGATGAAGGAACTGAGATCTCTACAGGAACCCAGACCCGGACTGATGGTGGATCTGTGAACATCTGAATGTGGTGAATCGGTTCAGTGAGACCGGGATGAAGGAACTGAGATCTCTACAGGAACCCAGACCCGGACTGATGGTGGATCTGTGAACATCTGAATGTGGGGAATCGGTTCAGTGAGACCGGGATGAAGGAACTGAGATCTCTACAGGGAGTCAGACCCGGACTGAGAGTGGATCTGTGAACATCTGAATGTGGGGAATCGGTTCAGTGAGACCGGGATGAAGGAACTGAGATCTCTACAGGAACCCAGACCCGGACTGATGGTGGATCTGTGAACATCTGAATGTGGGGAATCGGTTCAGTGAGACCGGGATGAAGGAACTGAGATCTCTACAGGAACCCAGACCCGGACTGATGGTGGATCTGTGAACATCTGAATGTGGTGAATCGGTTCAGTGAGACCGGGATGAAGGAACTGAGATCTCTACAGGAACCCAGACCCGGACTGAGAGTGGATCTGTGAACATCTGAATGTGGGGAATCGGTTCAGAGAGACCGGGAGGAAGGAACTGAGATCTCTACAGGAACCCAGACCCGGACTGATGGTGGATCTGTGAACATCTGAATGTGGTGAATCGGTTCAGTGAGACCGGGATGAAGGAACTGAGATCTCTACAGGAACCCAGACCCGGACTGATGGTGGATCTGTGAACATCTGAATGTGGGGAATCGGTTCAGTGAGACCGGGATGAAGGAACTGAGATCTCTACAGGAACCCAGACCCGGACTGATGGTGGATCTGAGGACATTTAGCCTTTAACCTTTATCTTACCTGGAACCCAGACCCGGACTGAGAGTGGATCTGAATGTGTGAACATCCCCGCCCGCGGGATGGGGACATTTGGCCGACTCCCCGCCCTCCCCTTTAACTCCCGCCCTTACCTTTAACGGCCGCGCGCCGGGGCTGATTCCCAACGGTTTTAACGGAACCGCCACGGGCCTCGCGCTGTGTGCGTCGCTCGCAGCGGTCCCGCAGTGACGTGTTTCCGCCTGTTGTCCGGCGGGGCAGCTTCCGCCAGAAGTGCGTGGAGGAGACTCCCCACGTGACTCCCCGGGGAATTACCCGGACAGGAAGAGCCCGGGGGTCCGGGGCTCAGTCTGGGACACCGGTGTCCCGGGGTGGGGGGGATGGTCCCGGGAGAGAATCCTTTTGCCCCCTTTGCTGAGGACGGAGCATTCGGCAGCCTGGCCGATATAATGATGTTAAATGGACAAATCCCTCGGCAGTGACCCTGGATCTGCAGCGATCCCGGACACGGCCCCGAAGTGTGATTTTATAATCAGTTTTATAATTTTATAATCAGTTCCCCGATGCAGAGTGACGGTGAGAAACGGGACTGGTTATTATTCAACCGGTCACCCCTTGTCGCCGGTCAGTTAATTGTGTGTGACTGTCAGCAGATTATTTATTCCCGCACGTTAGCAGCTCACACATTGTTTCATTGATATATCTCATAAAAAATCAATAAACCACTGTATCTTCCTGACTTGTGTCGGACTCGAGTTTTATTTGAGGTTTCTGTTGCCCTCCACACCCTGTGCACTGCAACAGTGGGTCGGAGCTCCTCACACTGACACAGTAGCGTCTCAGCTCCAGGCTGAGGGAGGTTGGACAAGCAGAGTCTAGGAGCCCAGGTTTTCATCTCCACCAAAGCCCATTTCTGGCAAATTGACCGCCGCCTGTCCCCCGGTGTCAGACACAGAGTGAATCTCCCTCCACACCGTCCCATCACACACTCCCGGTGTCAGGCACAGAGTGAATCTCCCTCCACACCGTCCCATCACAGACTCCAGGTGTCAGACACAGACTGAATGTCCCTCCGCACCGTCCCATCACACACTCGCGGGGTCAGACACAGAGTGAATCTCCCTCCACACCGTCCCATCACACTCTCCCGGGGTCGGACACAGAGTGAATCTCCCTCCTCACCATCCCATCACACACTCCCGGGGTCAGACACAGAGTGAATCTCCCTCCACACCGTCCCATCACACACTCCTGGTGTCAGACACAGAGTGAATCTCCCTCCACACCGTCCCATCACACACTCCCGGTGTCAGACACAGAGTGAATCTCCCTCCACACCGTCCCATCACACACTCCCGGGTCAGACACAGAGTGAACCTCCCTCCTTACCGTCCCATCACACACTCCCGGGGTCAGACACAGAGTGAAGCTCCCTCCACACCGTCCCATCACACACTCCCGGGGTCAGACACAGAGTGAATCTCCCTCCACACCGTCCCATCACACACTCCTGGTGTCAGACACAGAGTGAATCTCCCTCCGCACCGTCCCATCACACACTCGCGGGATCGGACACAGAGTGAATCTCCCTCCTCACCATCCCATCACACACTCCCGGGGTCAGACACAGAGTGAATCTCCCTCCACACCGTCCCAACACACACTCCCGGTGTCAGACACAGAGTGAATCTCCCTCCGCACCGTCCCATCACACACTCGCGGGGTCAGACACAGAGTGAATCTCCCTCCACACCGTCCCATCACACTCTCCCGGGGTCGGACACAGAGTGAATCTCCCTCCTCACCGTCCCATCACACACTCCCGGGGTCAGACACAGAGTGAATCTCCCTCCACACCGTCCCATCACACACTCCCGGTGTCAGACACAGAGTGAATCTCCCTCCACACCGTCCGATCACACACTCGTGGGGTCAGACACAGAGTGAATCTCCCTCCACACCGTCCCATCACACTCTCCCGGGGTCGGACACAGAGTGAATCTCCCTCCTCACCATCCCATCACACACTCCCGGGGTCAGACACAGAGTGAATCTCCCTCCACACCGTCCCATCACACACTCCTGGTGTCAGACACAGAGTGAATCTCCCTCCACACCGTCCCATCACACACTCGCGGGGTCAGACACAGAGTGAATCTCCCTCCACACCGTCCCATCACACACTCCCGGGTCAGACACAGAGTGAACCTCCCTCCTTACCGTCCCATCACACACTCCCGGGGTCAGACACAGAGTGAAGCTCCCTCCACACCGTCCCATCACACACTCCCGGGGTCAGACACAGAGTGAATCTCCCTCCACACCGTCCCATCACACACTCCTGGTGTCAGACACAGAGTGAATCTCCCTCCGCACCGTCCCATCACACACTCGCGGGATCGGACACAGAGTGAATCTCCCTCCTCACCATCCCATCACACACTCCCGGGGTCAGACACAGAGTGAATCTCCCTCCACACCGTCCCAACACACACTCCCGGTGTCAGACACAGAGTGAATCTCCCTCCGCACCGTCCCATCACACACTCGCGGGGTCAGACACAGAGTGAATCTCCCTCCACACCGTCCCATCACACTCTCCCGGGGTCGGACACAGAGTGAATCTCCCTCCTCACCGTCCCATCACACACTCCCGGGGTCAGACACAGAGTGAATCTCCCTCCACACCGTCCCATCACACACTCCCGGTGTCAGACACAGAGTGAATCTCCCTCCACACCGTCCGATCACACACTCGTGGGGTCAGACACAGAGTGAACCTCCCTCCTCACCGTCCCATCACACACTCCCGGGGTCAGACACAGAGTGAAGCTCCCTCCACACCGTCCCATCACACACTCCCGGGGTCAGACACAGAGTGAATCTCCCTCCACACCGTCCCATCACACACTCCTGGTGTCAGACACAGAGTGAATCTCCCTCCGCACCGTCCCATCACACACTCGCGGGGTCAGACACAGAGTGAATCTCCCTCCACACTGTCCCATCACACACTCCCGGTGTCAGACACAGAGTGAATCTCCCTCCACACCGTCCCATCACACACTCCCGGGGTCAGACACAGAGTGAATCTCCCTCCACACCGTCCCATCACTCACTCCCGGGGTCAGACACAGAGTGAACCTCCCTCCACACCGTCCCATCACACACTCCTTGGGTCAGACACAGAGTGAATCTCCCTCCACACTGTCCCATCACACACTCCCGGGGTCAGACACAGAGTGAATCTCCCTCCACACGGTCCCATCACACACTCCCGGGGTCAGACACAGAGTGAAGCTCCCTCCACACCATCCCATCTCATACTCCCGGGGTCAGAAACAGAGTGAATCTCCCTCCACACACCCCTGGGGTCAGACACAGAGTTGAGGGCCGGTTCACTGTCCGGCACGAGGGGGTAGATTATCAGGTGTATTGGAGCTCTGAGCGCCCACCGTGCCATGCGTGCGGGGAGGTGGGGCACTTTCGGACGGACTGTCCTAGCACCCGAAAACCCAGGGAGTCCACTTCAGGAACTTGTGCCCCAGCTACCTCTGCCCCTGATCCCATCCCTGCTCCAAAACCTGTGCCGACCCCTGCTCCTGCCCCTGACCCTGTCTCTAACCCTGCCCCTATTCCTACGTCTGCTCCTACCCCTGTGGTTCAGGCGGGTGATCCTGGGGCTACGTGTGGGGAGGTTCAGGCGAGGGACGGGGTGGAGTCCGGGCGGGGCAAGAAAGCGAGGAAGAAGTCGAAACACGTGAAGAAGTCGGCCCCCGAGACCGCAGAGCTCACGCCCATTTGCCCTGAGGTGGAGGGGGAGACTCGGGGAAGCGTACGGTTGGACGGGGCGATAGGAGCGGAGAGTACCGCGCTGTCGGTGAATTCCGCACCTGTGTGCTCCTCCGGCTTGAAGAGGAGATGGGATTGTTCCCCCAAGAGAGCAGAGAATGCGGATGAGGGGGAGTCCCAGAAAGGGGTGGGGATCCAGGTGGGAGTTGTGTCTAACCCTGAATCCCCAGATGTAGACACCAGTCCTGGGGTGGGTGGTGTGGTTGTGCATGAAGCTAGTGCTGGGCCTGTTTGCACGCCTAAAACAGACCTGGAGCCCTCCACCCAGGACTTAGCAGTCAGCGCCTCCCTGGAGGCAAATGTATTAAGTAGTACAGGTGGAGAGGAGACCAGGCTCTCTCACAGTCAGCATCAGGCTGCCAGTGAATCCATTGGGCCAGAGCTGCTGGGGTCCCCTTCATGCCAGTCTCCTGGGGAGGGTGATGTAACCTGCATGCCGACCCCGTCAACTAATGGCCTGCAGGGAGTCCCTTGGGATTTTCCTTCCATCGGCGCAACTGTGGGTAAGACTGCTGCGACGGTGGAGCGGGAAGGTATGGGGGAGGTACCCACTGTGCAGTGTAGGTTACAGGGGCAGCCACCTTATACACCACCTGAGGAGGACGGTGGGGGATCTGTCTGCAGTGGGGGGTTGGAGGGGGATTCATTTGATAGCGAGACAATGGACATCCTCACCCCTCCAGAGAAGTCCCCATTGATACCTGTGGAGGAGATCAGAGAGTTTATTCACTCCTCCGTTGGTGCAAAGCATCGGCCTAAACTAGCCTCGCTTCGCTGGCCTAGCATGCCGAGGCTGGTGAAGTCCCTGAGGGTCATCCTCAGACGGAAGGGGAAGGGGAAGAGGAATGCTGTGTCAGGGAATGACAGGCGGCAGCTGAAATCCTTCCTGGATGACCTGGTGCGGGACATCAGGATGAAAAGCAGCCTCGCTCCTTCGGGAGATGGTGGGTCACAGGGTAGCGATGGTAGCAGTCGGGCCCGGAAAGCAAAGGATATTCTCGGTTTTCTTCGGGAGAGTGCGGCTGAGGGCGCCATCGCTCTCAGTGGGAAGGGTACTGGTGCTGAGGCCTAGTGTGCTCCCGACATGAAGCTTACCATAGCTAGTCTCAATGTGAACGGTAGCAGGGGCTCTCTCCGCAGGTATAACAATCTCTCAGTCCTCAGGGACGGGAGATACGCGGTGAGTTTCCTGCAGGAAACCCATACCACCCCGGGGGACGAGTCCGCTTGGCTCCTGGAGTGGCAGGGCGGGGTCTACATGAGTCACCTTAGCTCCAACTCTAGTGGGGTGGCGATCCTGTTGGCCCCAACCTTCCGGCCAGAAATCGTAGGAGTCCAAGATGTTGTGCCCGGCCGTCTGCTCCACCTGGCTGTGCGCCTGGATGGTGTACCGTTACATTTTATCAACGTGTACGCTCCGAGGCGCGGGGTGATGCAGACGCGCCTATTCTGTCAGCTGTCCACCTTGCTGAGTTCCATCGACCCGGGGGACTGCGTCGTCCTCGGGGGAGACTTTAACTGTACCCTCGAGGTGGAGGACCGCTCGGACCTCCAACGCGACCCGGCATCAGCGAAAAAGTTAAAGGAGCTAGTCGGCTCCTTTGACTTGGTGGACAGCTGGCGGAATCTTCACCCCGACTCTAGCGCCTTCTCCAGAAGATCGAGAGAGGGGGGTTCCCGGTTAGACCGCCTGTATATCTCTCGGGCTTATGTCTCCCGCGTGTCGGCTTCCTCCATGCGGCCGGTGTCGTGCTTGGATCATCACCTTGTGTGGATGGAATTTACTCCTCTGCACCCTCGGGTGGGATCCGGGTATAGGCACTTTAACAACCGGCTGCTGGAGGACAGCCGATTCCGAGATACATTCCGAGCATTCTGGGCCACCTGGAGAGAGAGACGGAGAGAGTTCTGCTCCCTACGGCTGTGGTGGGTTGTGGGCAAGGCCCACATCCGGTTTTTATGTCGGGAGTACACTAGGGGGTCGACAAAGAGGCGGGCCTCTGAGATTGAGCGGCTTGAGAGAGCGTTGCTTGACCTGGAGACCCGTCTTGGTTCGACCGGTGGAGACCATCAAACGTGGCAGGAATACCAGGAGAAGAAGGACGCCCTCAGGAATCTGCAGCTTCAGCAGTCCCGAGGTGCGTATGTGAGGTCGCGGATCCAAATGCTGCAAGATTTGGACCGCGGCTCACCCTTCTTCTACTCGTTGGAGAAGTGGCGGGGAGTTCAAAAGCAGCTGGTGGAGCTATTGGCTGCTGATGGCTCCTCCATCACGGATCCTGACGAAATTATCGAAGAAGTCCGCACTTTCTATCGGTCCTTATTCTCACCGGATCCGTCAAATGCGGGGGCGTGCAGTGAGGTCTGGGAAGATTTGCCAAAGGTCAGCCCAGATGACGCAGCGCGTCTGGACGCCTCCCTGACTGGGGAGGAGCTGTCTGCTGCCCTTCGCCAACTCCGGAGGGGTAAATCCCCTGGCTTAGATGGTCTGAGTGTGGAGTTTTATCAGGCTTTTTGGGATGTCCTGGGGGTCGATTACAGCCTTGTTCTAGGGGAGAGCCTAGCCACCGGGGAATTGCCCCTCTCATGGCGGAGAGCTGTCGTGGTCCTGCTGCCCAAGAAGGGAGACCTTCGCCTGCTAAAGAACTGGCGCCCGGTCTCCCTCTTGTGCGCGGACTACAAGATCTTCGCCTGGGCAATGGCCAACCGTCTTGGTTCAGTACTGAGACAGGTGATTCATCCTGACCAATCTTACACAGTCCCGGGCCGCTCCATCCAGGACAATGTCCACCTAGTACGGGACCTGATCCACCTGTACCAGGAGACTGGGACCCCGGCAGCGTTTCTTTCTCTTGACCAGGAGAAGGCGTTTGACCGGGTAGACCACAGTTTCCTGGTGGGCACTCTGCAGGCCTTTGGGCTCGGACCACACTTTGTGGCCCGAGTTCGGCTCCTCTACTCTGCCGCAGAGTGCCTTGTTAAGGTCAATGGATCACTGGCAGCACCCATTCCCTTCAGGAGAGGAGTACGTCAGGTATGCCCCATGTCCGGTCAATTGTACGCGATCTGTGTCGAGCCATTCCTGAGCCTCCTACGGCGAAGGCTGACAGGTCTGGTTCTGCGTGAACCGGACATGGAGGTCGTCCTCTCGGCCTACGCCGATGATGTACTCCTCATGATGACAGATCCCAATGACCTGCGGAGGATGCGCGAGTGCCAAGACGTTTTCTCGGCGGCATCCTCCGCCAGGATCAACTGGGCGAAATGTTCCGGACTCTTAGTGGGTCAGTGGCAGGTGGACTCCCTGCCGGAGGAGATGAGAGCTTTTGAGTGGAGTACTAGGCGTCTCCTCTATCTGGGAGTCTACCTGAGTCCTTCTGGGGAGACCTGGCTGGCGAACTGGCGGGACCTGGAGATGAAAGTCATGGCCCGGCTGGGGCGCTGGTCAGGCCTTCTCAGGGTGCTTTCCTATCGAGGCAGGGTGGTGGTCATAAACCAGCTGGTGGCCTCCATGTTGTGGTATCGGATGGTCACCTTGGCCCCTCCTGCCCCGTTTGTTGCAAGACTGCAGAGGAAATTAGTGGACTTCTTCTGGGGCAACAGGAAACACTGGGTCTCTGCAGCGGTCTTGAGTCTCCCAGTGGGAGAGGGCGGACAGTCGCTGGTGTGCGTCCGAACGCAGCTGGCGGCTCTCATCCTCAGGACTCTGCAGAGATTCCTGTACGCCGAGCACCCTCACAGGTGGCACGTGTTGGCGACTTTCTTCCTCCGGAGGGGCTGCTGTCTTCATGAAGACATGCGGCTACCACCGGCGGGTGTCAGCCGTACTGCTTTGCGGAGTCTGCCCGGCTTCTATCAGGACCTACTGAGAGTCTGGAACATGGTCGCCTCAGGCCGGGAATCCCCTCCTCAGGCGGAGGGCGGGGTCCTGGCCGGCCCTTGCCCTACCTCAGTGGCTGTCGGTGCGGCTCAGTTGTGTGGACCGACTCAGGCCGAGCTGCTGGTCGGGCCCAGACCCCGCAATCTTCTCCGGGAGCCGTGTCCGCACAACTTGAGCCGTCTCTCATCGATACCCACAGTCCCATTCAGGGATGCAAGTAGGAGGTATCTGTATGGGCTGCTACTCCACATCCTCCACTTCCTTGCCCTTGTACACCGTCCCAACACGCCATGGCGGTCGGTCCTTCCACCCAGAAGTGAGGAGGGTCCCCACTGGAAGTCCCTTTACGCCGGGGTTCTTCCCATGCACCTGGGGGATCTCGGCTGGAGGGTACTGCATAGGGCAGTGCCCTGCAATAAGTTTTTCAGTTTGTACATGGACTTCCCACCCGCATGCCACTTCTGCGGGCTGGAGGAGACCGTGTACCACATGTACATGGAGTGTGTGAGGCTGCAGCCTCTTTTTGCATATTTGCGTGGGCTGCTTCTCGCCTTCTGGCTGCATTTTAGTCCCACCCTGTTTATATATGGTCATCCAGTAAGGAAGGGGGCACGGAGGGCTGAGGATGTCCTAGTCAACTTGCTCCTGGGGATGGCGAAATCCGCCATCCGAGGGTCTTGGAAACGGGTGGCGGGAGAATCTCCCCGGGCAGACTGCCTGGCAATGTTTAGGGGGTATGTTCGTGTTCGGGTAACTATTGAAAAGGAACACGCGCAGTCCACAGTGGCCTTGGAGGAGTTTCGAGACCGTTGGGCTCCGCGGGGTGTAAATGCCATCGTGGATAGGGATGGCAACATTCTGGTGTAATGTCTATTGTCTATTTGTAGTGCAGTAATTGTGTTTGCCACTGTTTTGTATATATTGTATAGCACCGAAATTTGTAATAAAGGATTTTGTAATAAAAAAAAAAAAAGGGGTCAGACACAGAGTGAATCTCCCTCCAAACCGACCCATCACACACTCCCGGCGTCAGACAGAGTGAATCTCCCTCTGCACGTTCACATCACACAGTCCCTGGGTCAGAGACAGAGTGAATCTCCCTCCACACCGTCCCATCACACACTCCCGGGGTCAGACACAGCGTGAATCTCCCTCCTCACCGTTCCATCACACACTCCCGGGGTCAGAGACAGAGTGAATCTCCCTCCGCACCGTCCCATCACACACTCCCGGGGTCAGACACAGAGTGAATCTCCCTCCGCACCGTCCCATCACACACTCACGGGGTCAGACACAGAGTGAATCTCCATCCGCACCGTCCCATCACACACTCCCGGGTTCAGACACAGAGTGAATCTCCCTCCACACCGTCCCATCACACAGTCCCGGGGTCAGAAACAGAGTGAATCTATCTCCTTACCGTCCCATCGCACACTCCCGGGGTCAGACACAGAGTGAATCTCCCTCCGCACGGTCACATCACACACTCCCTGGGTCAGACACAGAGTGAATCTCCCTCCACACCGTCCCATCACACTCTACCAGGGTCAGACACAGAGTGAATCTCCCTCCACACCATCCCATCACACACTCCCGGGGTCAGACACAGAGTGAATCTCCCTCCACACCGTCCCATCACACACTCCAGGGGTCAGACACAGAGTGAACCTCCCTCCTCACCGTCCTATCACTCACTCCCGTGGTCAGACACAGAGTGAATCTCCCTCCGCACGGTCACATCGCACACTCCCGGGGTCAGACACAGAGTGAAGCTCCCTCCACACCGTCCGATCACACACTCCCGGGGTCAGACACAGAGTGAATCTCCCTACACACGTCCCATCACACACTCCCGGGGTCAGACACAGAGTGAATCTCCCTCCTCACCATCCCATCACACAGTCCCGGGGACAGACACAGAGTGAATCTCCTCATGTACCGTCCCATCACACACTCCCGGGGTCAGACACAGAGTGAATCTCCCTCCTCACTATCCCATCACACACTCCCGGGGTCAGTTACAGAGAGAATCTCCCTCCGGACCGTCCCATCACACAATCCCGGGGTCAGACACAGAGCAAAGCTCCCTCCACACCATCCCATAACACACTCGCGTGGTCAGACACAGAGTGAAGCTCCCTCCACAGCGTCTGATCACACACTACCGGGGTCAGAAACAGAGTGAATCTCCCTCCGCACCGTCCCATCACACACTCCCGGGGTCAGACACAGAGTGAATCTCCCTCCACACCGTCCCATCACACACTCCCGGGGTCAAATACAGAGTGAATCTCCCTCCACACCGTCCCATCACACACTCCCGGGTTCAGACACAGAGTGAATCTCCCTCCACACCGGCCCTTCACACACTCCCGGGGTCAGACACAGAGTGAATCTCCCTCCACACCGTCCCGTCACACACTCCCGCGGTCAGACACAGAGTGAATCTCCCTCCACACCGTCCCATCACACACTCCAGGGTTCAGACACAGAGTGAATCTCCCTCCACAACGTCCCATCACACAGTCCCGGGGTCAGAAACAGAGTGAATCTCCCTCCTTACAGTCCCATTGCACACTCCCGGGGTCAGACAGAGAGTGAATCTCCCTCCAAACCGACCCATCACACACTCCCGGCGTCAGACAGAGTGAATCTCCCTCTGCACGGTCACATCACACACTCCCTGGGTCAGAGACAGAGTGAATCTCCCTCCACACGGTCCCATCACACACTCCCGGGGTCAGACACAGAGTGAATCTCCCTCCTCACCGTTCCATCACACACTCCCGGGGTCAGACACAGAGTGAATCTCCCTCCGCACCGTCCCATCACACACTCCCGGGGTCAGACACAGAGTGAATCTCCATCCGCACCGTCCCATTACACACTCCCGGGTTCAGACACAGAGTGAATCTCCCTCCACACCGTCCCATCACACAGTCCCGGGGTCAGAAACAGAGTGAATCTCTCTCCTTACCGTCCCATCGCACACTCCCGGGGTCAGACACAGAGTGAATCTCCCTCCGCACGGTCACATCACACACTCCCTGGGTCAGACACAGAGTGAATCTCCCTCCACACCGTCCCATCACACTCTCCCGGGGTCAGACACAGAGCGAATCTCCCTCCACACCATCCCATCACACACTCCCGGGGTCAGACACAGAGTGAATCTCCCTCCACACCGTCCCATCACACACTCCCGGGGTCAGACACAGAGTGAATCTCCCTCCTCACCATCCCATCACACAGTCCCGGGGACAGACACAGAGTGAATCTCCTCATGTACCGTCCCATCACACACTCCCGGGGTCAGACACAGAGTGAATCTCCCTCCTCACTATCCCATCACACACTCCCGGGGTCAGTCACAGAGAGAATCTCCCTCCGCACCGTCCCATCACACAATCCCGGGGTCAGACACAGAGCAAAGCTCGCTCCACACCATCCCATAACACACTCGCGTGGTCAGACACAGAGTGAATCTCCCTCCGCACCGTCCCATCACATACTCCCGGGGTCAGACACAGAGTGAAGCTCCCTCCACAGCGTCTGATCACACACTACCGGGGTCAGAAACAGAGTGAATCTCCCTCCACACCGTCCCATCAAGTACTCCCGGGGTCAGACACAGAGAGAATCTCCCTGCACACCGTCGCATCACACTCTCCCGGGGTCAGACACAGAGTGAATCTCCCTGCACACCGTCCGATCACACACTGCCGGGGTCAGACACAGAGTGACTCTCCCTCCACACCGTCCATCACACACTCCCGGGGTCAGACACAGAGTGACTCTCCCTCCACACCGTCGCATCACACACTCCCGGGGTCAGACACAGAGTGAATCTCCCTCCACACCGTCGCATCACACACTCCCGGGGTCAGACACAGAGTGAATCTCCCTCCACACTGTCGCATCACACTCTCCCGGGGTCAGACACAGAGTGAATCTCCCTCCACACCGTCCCATCACACACTCCCTGGGTCAGACACAGAGTGATTCTCCCTCCACACCGTCGCATCACACACACCCGGGGTCAGACACAGAGTGAATCTCCCTCCACACCGTCCCATCACACACTCCCGGGGTCAGACACAGAGTGAATCTCCCTCCACACCGTCGCATCACACACACCCGGGGTCAGACACAGAGTGAATCTCCCTCCACACCATCCCGTCACACACTCCTCAACTTGATCCTGGGGCTGGCGAAATCCGCCATCCGTGGGTCTTGGAAACGGGTGGCGGAAGGATCTCCCCGGGCAGACTGCCTGGCAATGTTTAGGGGGTATGTTCGTGTTCGGGTAACTATTGAAAAGGAACACGCGCAGTCCACAGTGGCCTTGGAGGAGTTTCGAGACCGTTGGGCTCCGGGGGGTGTAAATGCCATCGTGGATAGAGATGACAACATTCTGGTGTAATGTCTATTGTCTATTTGTAGTGCAGTAATTGTGTTTGCCACTGTTTTGTATATATTTTATAGCACCGAAATTTGTAATAAAGGATTTTGTAATAAAAAAAAAGGTTCAGACACAGAGTGAATCTCCCTCCACACTGTCCCATCACACACTCCCGGGGTCAGACACAGAGTGAATCTTCCTCCGCACCGTCCCATCACACACTCCCGGGGTCAGACACAGAGTGAATCTCCCTCCACACCGCCCCATCACACACTCCCAGGGTCAAATACAGAGTGAATCTCCCTCCACACCGTCCCATCACACACTCCCGGGGTCAGACACAGAGTGAATCTCCCTCCTCACCGTCCCATCACACACTCCCGGGGTCAGACACGGAGTGAATCTCCCTCCACACCGTCCCATCACACACTCCCGGGGTCAGACACAGAGTGAATCACCCTGCACACCGTCCCATCACACACTCCCGGGGTCAGAAACAGAGTGAATCTCCCTCCACACCGTCCCATCACACACTCCCGGGTTCAGACACAGAGTGAATCTCCCTCCACACCGTCCCTTCACACACTCCCGGGGTCAGACACAGAGTGAATCTCCCTCCACACCGTCCCGTCACACACTCCCGCGGTCAGACACAGACTGAATCTCCCTCCACACCGTCCCATCACACACTCCAGGGTTCAGACACAGAGTGAATCTCCCTCCACAACGTCGCATCACACAGTCCCGGGGTCAGAAACAGAGTGAATCTCCCTCCAAACCGACCCATCACACACTCCCGGCGTCAGACAGAGTGAATCTCCCTCTGCACGTTCACATCACACAGTCCCAGGGTCAGAGACAGAGTGAATCTCCCTCCACACCGTCCCATCACACACTCCCGGGGTCAGACACAGCGTGAATCTCCCTCCTCACCGTTCCATCACACACTCCCGGGGTCAGAGACAGAGTGAATCTCCCTCCGCACCGTCCCATCACACACTCCCGGGGTCAGACACAGAGTGAATCTCCCTCCGCACCGTCCCATCACACACTCACGGGGTCAGACACAGAGTGAAACTCCATCCGCACCGTCCCATCACACACTCCCGGGTTCAGACACAGAGTGAATCTCCCTCCACACCGTCCCATCACACAGTCCCGGGGTCAGAAACAGAGTGAATCTCTCTCCTTACCGTCCCATCGCACACTCCCGGGGTCAGACACAGAGTGAATCTCCCTCCGCACGGTCACATCACACACTCCCTGGGTCAGACACAGAGTGAATCTCCCTCCACACCGTCCCATCACACTCTCCCGGGGTCAGACACAGAGTGAATCTCCCTCCACACCATCACATCACACACTCCCGGGGTCAGACACAGAGTGAATCTCCCTCCACACCGTCCCATCACACACTCCAGGGGTCAGACACAGAGTGAATCTCCCTCCTCACCGTCCCATCACTCACTCCCGTGGTCAGACACAGAGTGAATCTCCCTCCGCACGGTCACATCGCACACTCCCGGGGTCAGACACAGAGTGAAGCTCCCTCCACACCGTCCGATCACACACTCCCGGGGTCAGACACAGAGTGAATCTCCCTACACACGTCCCATCACACACTCCCGGGGTCAGACACAGAGTGAATCTCCCTCCTCACCATCCCATCACACAGTCCCGGGGACAGACACAGAGTGAATCTCCTCATGTACCGTCCCATCACACACTCCCGGGGTCAGACACAGAGTGAATCTCCCTCCTCACTATCCCATCACACACTCCCAGGGTCAGTCACAGAGAGAATCTCCCTCCGCACCGTCCCATCACACAATCCCGGGGTCAGACACAGAGCAAAGCTCCCTCCACACCATCCCATAACACACTCGCGTGGTCAGACACAGAGTGAAGCTCCCTCCACAGCGTCTGATCACACACTACCGGGGTCAGAAACAGAGTGAATCTCCCTCCACACCGTCCCATCAAGTACTCCCGGGGTCAGACACAGAGAGAATCTCCCTGCACACCGTCGCATCACACTCTCCCGGGGTCAGACACAGAGTGAATCTCCCTGCACACCGTCCGATCACACACTGCCGGGGTCAGACACAGAGTGACTCTCCCTCCACACCGTCCATCACACACTCCCGGGGTCAGACACAGAGTGACTCTCCCTCCACACCGTCGCATCACACACTCCCGGGGTCAGACACAGAGTGAATCTCCCTCCACACCGTCGCATCACACACTCCCGGGGTCAGACACAGAGTGAATCTCCCTCCCCACCGTCGCATCACACACTCCCGGGGTCAGACACAGAGTGAATCTCCCTCCACACCGTCCCATCACACACTCCCGGGGTCAGACACAGAGTGAATCTCCCTCCACACCGTCGCATCACACACACCCGGGGTCAGACACAGAGTGAATCTCCCTCCACGCCATCCCGTCACACACTCCTCAACTTGCTCCTGGGGCTGGCGAAATCCGCCATCCGAGGGTCTTGTAAACGGGTGGCGGGAGGACCTCCCCGGGCAGACAGCCTGGCGATGTTTAGGGGGTATGTTCGTGCCCGGGTAAATATTGAAAAAGAACACGCGCAGTCCACAGTGGCCTTGGAGGAGTTTCGAGACCGTTGGGCTCCACAGGGTGTAAATGCCATTGTTGATAGAGATGGCAACATTCTGGTGTGATGTCTATTCTCTATTTGTAGTGCAGTAATTGTGTTTGCCACTGTTTTGTATATAATTTATAGCACCGAAATTTGTAATAAAGGATTTTGTAATAAAAAAAAAGGTTCAGACACAGAGTGAATCTCCCTCCACACTATCCCATCACACACTCCCGGGGTCAGACACAGAGTGAATCTCCCTCCGCACCGTCCCATCACACACTCCCGGGGTCAGACACAGAGTGAATCTCCCTCCACACCGCCCCATCACACACTCCCAGGGTCAAATACAGAGTGAATCTCCCTCCACACCGTCCCATCACACACTCCCGGGGTCAGACACAGAGTGAAGCTCCCTCCTCACCGTCCCATCACACACTCCCGGGGTCAGACACGGAGTGAATCTCCCTCCACACCGTCCCATCACACACTCCCGGGGTCAGACACAGAGTGAATCACCCTCCACACCGTCCCATCACACACTCCCGGGGTCAGACACAGAGTGAATCTCCCTCCACACCGTCCCATCACACACTCCCGGGGTCAGACACAGAGTGAATCTCCCTCCACACCGTCCCGTCACACACTCCCGCGGTCAGACACAGAGTGAATCTCCCTCCACACCGTCCCATCACACACTCCCGGGTTCAGACACAGAGTGAATCTCCCTCCACAACGTCGCATCACACAGTCCCGGGGTCAGAAACAGAGTGAATCTCCCTCCTTACAGTCCCATTGCACACTCCCGGGGTCAGACACAGAGTGAATCTCCCTCCAAACCGACCCATCACACACTCCCGGCGTCAGACAGAGTGAATCTCCCTCTGCACGTTCACATCACACAGTCCCTGGGTCAGAGACAGAGTGAATCTCCCTCCACACCGTCCCATCACACACTCCCGGGGTCAGACACAGAGTGAATCTCCCTCCTCACCGTTCCATCACACACTCCCGGGGTCAGAGACAGAGTGAATCTCCCTCCGCACCGTCCCATCACACACTCCCGGGGTCAGACACAGAGTGAATCTCCCTCCGCACCGTCCCATCACACACTCACGGGGTCAGTCACAGAGTGAATCTCCATCCGCACCGTCCCATCACACTCTCCCGGGGTCAGACACAGAGTGAATCTCCCTCCACACCATCCCATCACACACTCCCGGGGTCAGACACAGAGTGAATCTCCCTCCACACCGTCCCATCACACACTCCAGGGGTCAGACACAGAGTGAATCTCCCTCCTCACCGTCCCATCACTCACTCCCGTGTCAGACACAGAGTGAATCTCCCTCCGCACGGTCACATCGCACACTCCCGGGGTCAGACACAGAGTGAAGCTCCCTCCACACCGTCCGATCACACACTCCCGGGGTCAGACACAGAGTGAATCTCCCTACACACGTCCCATCACACACTCCCGGGGTCAGACACAGAGTGAATCTCCCTCCTCACCATCCCATCACACAGTCCCGGGGACAGACACAGAGTGAATCTCCTCATGTACCGTCCCATCACACACTCCGGGGTCAGACACAGAGTGAATCTCCCTCCTCACTATCCCATCACACACTCCCGGGGTCAGTCACAGAGAGAATCTCCCTCCGCACCGTCCCATCACACAATCCCGGGGTCAGACACAGAGCAAAGCTCCCTCCACACCATCCCATAACACACTCGCGTGGTCAGACACAGAGTGAATCTCCCTCCGCACCGTCCCATCACATACTCCCGGGGTAAGACACAGAGTGAAGCTCCCTCCACAGCGTCTGATCACACACTACCGGGGTCAGAAACAGAGTGAATCTCCCTCCACACCGTCCCATCAAGTACTCCCGGGGTCAGACACAGAGAGAATCTCCCTGCACACCGTCGCATCACACTCTCCCGGGGTCAGACACAGAGTGAATCTCCCTGCACACCGTCCGATCACACACTGCCGGGGTCAGACACAGAGTGACTCTCCCTCCACACCGTCCATCACACACTCCCGGGGTCAGACACAGAGTGACTCTCCCTCCACACCGTCGCATCACACACTCCCGGGGTCAGACACAGAGTGAATCTCCCTCCACACCGTCGCATCACACACTCCCGGGGTCAGACACAGAGTGACTCTCCCTCCACACCGTCCCATCACACACTCCCGGGGTCAGACACAGAGCGAATCTCCCTCCGCACCGTCCCATCACACACTCCCGGGGTCAGACACAGAGTGACTCTCCCTCCACACCGTCGCATCACACACTCCCGGGGTCAGACACAGAGTGAATCTCCCTCCACACCGTCGCATCACACACTCCCGGGGTCAGACACAGAGTGACTCTCCCTCCACACCGTCGCATCACACACTCCCGGGGTCAGACACAGAGTGAATCTCCCTCCACACCGTCGCATCACACACTCCCTGGGTCGGACACAGAGTGAATCTCCCTCCACACCGTCCCATCACACACTCCCGGGGTCAGACACAGAGCGAATCTCCCTCCTCACCGTCCCATCACACACTCCGTCAACCGGCAGTCCGCTTTATTTAGGAGAACAATTAGGGGAAAGGATCTCAGAGTGTTACGGGAAAAAATAAGTTCGTGGTAGCGGATGATTTTGACTTTCCACAAATTGATTGGGACTCTCAACTTGTAAACTACCTAGCTGGGACAGAGTTTGTCAGATGAATTTAGGGAAACTTTCTTAATTAGAACACAGAAGTTCCAAGGAGGGAGCGTGCTGACTTGATCTGCTTTTCGGTAATACGACAGGGCTGGTGACGGAAGTTGATGCAGAGGGACTCCTTGCATCCAGTAATTACGATACCATTAGTTGCAATAATAATAATATGCGAAAAAGGCAGGTCTAGTCCTCGGATTGAGATTCCAATTAGGACAAAGGCCAGTTTTGATGGGGGTCATAGAACATAGAACATAGAATAGTACAGCACAGTACAGGCCCTTCGGCCCACAATGTTGTGCCGACCCTCAAGCCCGGCCTCCCATATAACACTCCATTTCAAATTCCTCCATATATCTGTCTAGTAGTCTCTTAAACTTCACTAGTGTGTCTGCCTCCATCACTGACTGAGGCTGTCCATTCCACGCACCAAGCACTCTCTGAGTGAAAAACCTTCCTCTCATATCCCCCTTGAACTTCCCTCCCGTTACCTGAAAGCCATGTCCTCTTGTACTGAGCAGTGGTGCCCTGGGGAAGAGGCGGTGGGTGTCCACTCTGTCTATTCCTCTTAATATCTTGTACAACGCAATCATGTCTCCTCTCAGCCTCCTTCTCTCCAAAGAGTAAAACCCTAGCTCCCTTAATCTCTGATCATAATCCATACTCTCTGAACCAGGTAGCATCCTGGTAAATCTCCTCTGTACCCTTTCCAATGCTTCCACATTCTTCCTCTAGTGAGGCGACCAGAACCGGACACATTACTCCAAGTGTGGCCTGACCAGAGTTTTATTGAGCAGCATCATTACCCCGCGACTCTGAAAAGCTATCCCTCGACTCATCTCATTTCAGGTCAGTAAGGACCTGGCTGGTGTGTGGAATGGGGTGTGCTGTTCCTTAGCAAAGTTGTACTTTGTGGGAGAGAGGCATTCAAATGTGAAATTTTGAGAGCAGTTGCAGATCAGGCATGATCCCCACATCCTCAACTGTTCTACTCTTTTTTTGTCTTTCAACATCCGATGTGTTTCAATGAGACGCCGGCCTCCTTCTGTATTCCACTAAGTACAGGCCCACAACAAAAAAAAAAAAACAACTGCCATCATATCATAAGCCTGACAAACCCTGAATCAATTTCGGAGACGCCCTTTGAACCCTCTCCAGTGTCGATACAACCTTTCTTGTATAAGAGGCTCCAAACCGCTCTCACTACTCCAGCCGAAGCGCCTCTTCCACTTCTTTCTACCCATGATTCCTCTGCGCCTCCTTCATCGTCCTCACCTGGGCCCTAAACGCCCGTCGTAGACCATGGTTCTCTGAACCCGCTAGCCTTCGTATTTATTCTGAGATAAACATGTACACGCTCTAGGGCATCAAAGGTTATGGCGAGATGGCGGGGAGAATGGGACTGAAGGGGAGATTGGATCAGCGCATGGTCAAATGGCGAAGCAGAGTCGATGGGCCGAATGGCCGACTTCTGCTCCTTTGTGTTACGGTCTTATGGTCTGTTCCTGCTTTCGAAAGTTCCTCAGTTATCAAGAGCACGTTTGGCAGGAAACAACAACTGTGCAGCTAAGTACAACACCAACACTGGAGACAAGATCGCTGATGACACCACTGTTGTGGGCCGAGAATCTGCCAGAGTGGTGTAACAACTACAACAAGGAACAGGTTGTAGACTGAGAGAGAGAGAGAGAGAGAAAGAGAGGGAGAGGGGAGAGAGAGAGGGAGGGGGAGAGGGAGAGAGGGCGGAGAGAGGGATAGAGAGAGAGAGAGAGAGAGGGGGAGAGAGAGAGAGAGAGAGAGAGAGAGAGAGAGAGGGAGAGGGAGAGAGAGAAAAGCAGAGAGAGAGGGAGGGAGGGAACTCTGAGATGAATGAGCCAGTACTGATCGGAGGATGAGAGGTGGAGAGGTTCAGTAACTTTATATTCCCGGGTGTAACCATCTCAGAGGACCAGTCCTGGACCAAATGGTGGTGGCATCCGTCGGTCTCGAGAGACCATGGATCTGCGCCTAGAGTTTCCTCGCCAGGGCAGGGTTGTATGGGAGACAGGCAGCTGCACAAGCTGCAAGCCTTCCCCTCTCCACTCCACTGATGTTGTCTAAGGGAAGGGAACTAGGACCCATACAGCTTGGCACCGGTGTCGTGGCGGAGCAATGTGTTGTTAACCCTTGCTCAAGGACACAAACACGCCGGCTCGGCTGAGGCTCGAACCAGTGACCTTCCCACTCGGCCACGCGCCAACTGGACCAAATCTATAAATATAGTTACAAGGTGAGCACAGAGGCGCCTCCTCTTCCTCAGGGGTCTGTGGAGATTCGGCATGTCATCGAAAACCTTGGCAAATATCCGCAGGGGTGCGGCAGGAAGGTGCTGACTGGCTGCATTCCGGCCTGGTGTGGGGAAACCAATGCCTTTGACCGGAAACCCCTGCAAAAGACAGTGGATTTGTCCCAGTAAATCACGGGAAAAGCCCCCCCCCCCATTCACTGAGAACATTATTTGAAACGTTGCCCTGGAGAGGTGGCAACCATCAGCAAACGCGCTCACCAGCCAGGACACGCTCTTTGCTCGCTGCTGCCATCAGGGAGAAGGCACGAGTGTCTCAGGGCTCGGAGCGCCGGGGTCAAGAATGGTTACTAACCCTCAACCCTCGGACGCTTGAACAAAATGGAATAACGACGCATATTCTCTTCCTGCTCTTCCCATAACCAATGAGCAGACAATTTGAACTCTTTACCTCGTTATTTCCTGTTGGTAATATTTTGCTATTAATTTATCTTTACGCCTCCATAGTTTGTTGGTCGTTGATATGTTTACAGTCAGTGTTCTATAGATTGGCTCAGCATGTTAAAATTGTACATGGCATTGGTGAGGCCGAATTTGGAGTATTGCGTACAGTTCTGGTCACCGAATTATGGGAAAGATGTCGACAGAATAGAGAGAGTACAGAGAGGATTTACTAAACGTTACCTGGGTTTCAGCACCTAAGTTACAGGGAAAGGTTGAACAAGTTAGGTCTTTATTCTTTGGAGCGTAGAAGGTTGAGGGGGGACTTAATAGAGGTATTTAAAATAATGAGGTGGATAGATAGAGTTGACGTGGATAGGGTTTTTCCATTGAGAGTAGGGGAGATTCAAAGAAGATGGCATGAATTGAGACTCAGGGGGCAAAAATTTAAGGGTAACATGAGGGGTGAATTCTTAACTCAGAGATTGGTAGCTGTGTGGAATGAGCTTCCAGTAGAAGTGGTAGAGGCAGGTTCGGTATTGTCATTTTAAGTAAAATTGGATAGGCATATGGACAGGAAAGGAATGGATGTTATTGTCTGAGTGCAGGTCGGTGGGACTAGGTGAGAGCAAGCTAATGCGGCACGGACTAGAAGGGCCGAGATGGCTTGTTTCTGAGCTGTAATTGTTATATGGTTATATGCCCAAGAGGAGAGAATCTTAAGCTTGCCTGTGATGTCATGTATGCACTCTGATACCAAAATGTACTTTGAACTTTGAACCGAACTTCTCCTTCTTGTCCCTTGACAATTGCCTTATTACGCCGCGATCTCCGGTGCACGGAATGAAATGTTCCTTCGGAATATCATTCCCGCTACGCAGAATCCAACGCTCCCCACTACCCGTTGTGTGTGGATCTTTTTCCATACGCATTTTTGTACACTGGGTCAATTCTGGACATTTCTGTTTCCTGGTCAGTGGGGGAAATTAGCCCTCGCGTGCGTGTCGATCTGAGTACATAGTTCAAACCCATTTGCCTTTCCTGTGACCTCTCCTCATTAATTCTTAAAATGATTAAGAGTGTGCGGGGTGCCAGGTGCCGTCATAGGCTTGTGTGTACAAGGCGAGGGTGGGGGAGGGATCGGGTCTGGCTTCGGGTTGGAATTACATATGTGTTGGAACATTTGCGGAGTGGGTCAGGGTCCTGAAGATCATTCGGTGTTGCTGAGGGTCAGGGGCGGGGAAGTTCAGTATAACCGGGTGCGTTGCCCGGAATTGGGGTGGGGGGCGGTGTAGGGGCATGAGGTTGGGAATTGTCGATGTGTAGTTCGGTTTGGGGCTATGATAGAGTGGCGGCGTTAATAGGTGGTCAGTGGTAAAATTATCCGCCTTGTGTTTGTCGGTCTGTAAAACGGAAATTCAGTGCCCCCTTTAGCATCCCACTGTGGAATGACCCGCAACTTCTTCAAACTGTTTCACCTGCACTTATCTTTCTGGCAGATATCGTGTTCTGCATTCCAGCTTGTGATGAACCAACGTATTCCTAGTTTCAGTTTCGGTTACCTTTTTTTTTATTAAAAAAAAGGATATCAAAGATTCTTCGGCTGAACCATCCGTGTCCGTGAACGATCGACACCGAGCCCAGAGTCACCACTTCGCCCCGGCAGCCCGTCCTGCCCTTTTAATGGGGAATTCCCACGTCACGTTGCCCGTATATCTTCCAATCTTCCCCTTTAGCCCTTTCCTCTGCTTCTGGGCTGACCCACACCGAGTGGAGAATAAAAACCTTCAGGCATCTATCTACACCCTCTGCACCCTCCTTCGGTGAGCACACTTTGGTGATATTGAAGAAAGAAAATTACAGGCTATTTAGTTTGACCTCAGTGTTTGGACTACTGGACAGGTATCTGGAGGAACTTAAGGTGAGGGTTTATATGGGAGGCAGGGTTTGAGGGTCGGCACAACATTGTGGGCCGAAGGACCTGTTAAGAAAGCTGATGGGGTGTTAGCTTTCATAAGTCAAGGGATAGAGTTTAAGAGACGCGCTGTAATATTGCAGCTCCATAAAACTATGGTTAGGCCACACGTGGAGTACTGTGTCCAGTTCTGGTCGCCTCACTACCGCTTTACTCTTTGGAGAGAAGGAGGATGAGAGGAGACATGATAGAGGTGTACAAGATATTATGAGGAATACACAGAGTGGACAGCCGGCGCCTCTTCCCCAGGGCACCACTGCTCAGTACAAGAGGACGTGGCTTTAAGGTAAGGGGAGGGAATTTCAAGGGGGATATTAGAGGAAGGTTTTTCACTCAGAGAGTGGTTGGTACGTGGAATGCACTGCTTGAGACAGTGGTGGAGGCAGATACACTAGTGAAGTTTAAGAGACTACTGGACAGGTATCTGGAAGAATTTAAGGCGGTTGGTTATATGGGAGGCAGGGTTTGAGAGTGGGCACCATTGTAATGTGCTGTACTATTCTGTGTTCTATGTTCTATGACTCCGTTGTTAAGTAGGTGGTTTCGGAGTAGCTGGTCTCCGTGTACTTGGGGGCGCGTGATATAATAGGTCTCTGTCAGCATGGTTTCCTCGAGGGAAAACCCTGCCTGACGTATCTTTTGGAATTATTTGAAGAAATAACAAGCATGATAGACATTGGGGAGTCGGCGGATGTTGTGTGGTTGAATTTTCAGAAGGCCCTTGACAAGGTGCCGCACAGGAGGCTGCATAACAAGTTAAGACCCGGTGGTTTTACAGGAAAGGTACCGGCACGGGACAAATACTGGCTGATTGGCAGGAGGCAGAGTGTGGGGGAGAAAGGGAACTTCTTCTGGTTGGCTGCCGGTGACTCGGGTTGTTCCAGGGGGGTCTCTGTTGGGACCGATTTGTTTCACGTCATAATGCCAGTGATTTGGATGATGGGATCGATGGCTTTGATGCAAAGTTTGCAGAGGAGAGGCGCTTGGTGGCTCTGGGACTCTACTCATAGAGTCACAGAGAAACACGACTTACAGGGGCGCCCTTCGGCCCATCTAGCCCATGCGGAAACCATTTTAGCTGCATTATCCCAGCCCGCTGCAGCTGGATCATAGACCCCCAGAAGCCCCCTATCCGTGTACCCGTGCAAACATCGCCTAAACGTTGGAATCGAGCTCGCACGGACCAGTCGTGCTCGCAGATCATTCCACACTCTCACGACCTTCTGAGTGAAGGCGTTCCCCCTCATAATTCCCTTAAACTTCTCACCTTTCACCCTTAACCTTTGATCGCTGTTTGCAGTCCCACCCAACCACAGCGGATAAAGCCAGTGAACCTCCATCAAATCCCCTCTCAATCTTCTACGTTCATTAGAATCCTGTCCCATTCAATGTTTCCTGAAACCAGAGGCCCCGCAGACCCAGGAGCATCTCTGTGAATGTTCCCTATGCTCTGTGCACCTTTCCCGTAAGTAGGTCACATCCGTAAGGGGCCGGGGTCAGGTTCCATGCCCCAAGCGGAGGGCAAGAGCCCGAGAGAGGGCAAAACGGGGCGGGGGAATAGCTGAGAGGGAGGAGGGGCATGTCGGAGGGGTGGGGGAGGGGCCAGATCTTTAAAAGCGGCCGTGACAAGTGGCGAGAGAGAGAGAGAGAGAGTGTCAGCGAACGAACAAGTACAACAGAGAGAGAGAGATGGCACCAGTGTGGACAAAAGAACAGCCGGCCACGACAGAGGTCCATAAGGTCGCAGATGAGGTTTGTTCCAAACTCTTCCAGAACCAGGAGCGCAGTCCTCCCCACTCCCACACCCCTTAAACTGCCCTCCTCGGGGGGAAGGAAGAGAGAGGCTGGGTGAGAAAGTGAATAAAATAGTGATATATATATATATATCTCCAGGCGAGATAGGGGAAGGAGGGCAGAGGAATTTTCGAGCACGGAGAGGGAGAGAGAAGGAAAGAGCGAGAAGTAGAGTGCGCGAGCGAGAGAGGGAGAGTGAGAGGGAGAGAAAGAAGGTAGAGACACGGATGAAAGGTGAGAGTGCCAGCAGGGGAATTGGAGAGATTGTAGAGGGATACAGACGGGGAGAGGGAGAAGAGCGAGAGAGAGAGAGAGAGACAGAGAGAGAACGAAGGTAGAGACACGGATGAAAGGTGAGAGTGCCAGCAGGGGAATTGGAGAGATTGTAGAGGGATACAGACGGGGAGAGGGAGAAGAGCGAGAGAGAGAGAGAGAGACAGAGAGAGAACGAAGGTAGAGACACGGATGAAAGGTGAGAATTCCAGCAGGGGAATTGGAGAGATTGTAGAGGGATACAGACGGGGAGAGGGAGAAGAGTGAGAGCGAGACGGGAAAAGTGTGAGAACGAGCAGGGAATGTGGAATGAGGGAACAGAGAGTGAGGCGAAGGACAGGGCAGGAGAAGGGGAGAAAGATTAGTGACGAAGCGACAGAGATGTAGAAAAGCCTGGCCAGGGTAAAGATTATAGAGGCACACAGAAAGAGGGGGAAAGAGCAGGGGTGGGGGAGAGAGCGGTAGGAGAGAGAGACGTTGAAGCGGGGTGAGAGAGCAGGGAAATCGAAGAGAGGGGGAAGAGGGAGACGGTGAGGGGGTGAGAGTGCAGCGGAATCGAAGAGAGAGGGAAAAGGGAGACGGTGAGGGGGGTGATAGAGCAGGGGAGGTGGAGAGAGGAGGAAGAGGGAGACTGTGAGGGGGTGAGAGAGCAGGGGAGGCTGAGAGGGGGGAAGAGGTAGATGGAGTGAGGATAAAATGATAGATCAGAGAGAGACGAGGAAGAGTGGGGAGTACGGGTACGAGGTGGGGAAAGGCGAGAGACGGAACGAGGAAAAGCGGAGAAATGGAGGGGGGAGAAGTAAAAAAGAAATGGTACCGCCCCTCGCTTCCGGACACCCTTCCTCGTCCCGCTCTGTCCTCCCCGGGAGATACAGAAGTTTGTGTTGTTCCTGTCCAGGTGAAATCCGACGCGGAGAGTCACATCCACGCCTTAGAGCAGATATTCGTCGCGAAAACGTACCGTGAGCAGGACCAGACCATCATGCTGGGGAAACTTCTGCTGATCAAGGTCGAGTATTCACACAGAAGCCGGAAGGGAGCAGGGGTGGGAGGGGAATGGAGACCGGGAGAGGGTGGGAGGGGAATGGAGACCGGGAGGGGGTGGGAGGGGAAAGGAGACCGGGAGAGGGTGGGAGGGGATAGGAGACCGGGAGAGGGTGTGAGGGGAAAGGAGACCGGGAGAGGGTCGGAGGGGGATGGAGACCGGGAGAGGGTGGGAGGGGAATGGAGACCGGGAGAGGGTGGGAGGGGAATGGAGACCGGGAGAGGGTGTGAGGGGAATGGAGACCGGGAGAGGGTGGGAGGGGAAAGGAGACCGGGAGAGGGTGGGAGGGGAATGGAGACCGGGAGAGGGTGGGAGGGGAATGGAGACCGGGAGTGGGTTGGAGGGGAAAGGAGACCGGGAGAGGGTGGGAGGGGAATGGAGACCGGGAGGGGGTGGGAGGGGAATGGAGACCGGGAGGGGGTGGGAGGGGAAAGACCGGGAGAGGTGGGAGGGGAATGAAGACCGGGAGAGGGTGTGAGGGGAAAGGAGACCGGGAGAGGGTGGGAGGGGAATGGAGACCGGGAGTGGGTGGGAGGGGAAAGGAGACCGGGAGAGGGTGGGAGGGGAATGAAGACCGGGAGAGGGTGGGAGGGGAAAGGAGACCGGGAGAGGGTGGGAGGGGAATGGAGACCGGGAGTGGGTTGGAGGGGAAAGGAGACCGGGAGAGGGTGGGAGGGGAATGGAGACCGGGAGGGGGTGGGAGGGGAATGGAGACCGGGAGGGGGTGGGAGGGGAAAGACCGGGAGAGGGTGGGAGGGGAATGGAGACCGGGAGGGGGTGGGAGGGGAATGGAGACCGGGAGGGGGTGGGAGGGGAAAGACCGGGAGAGGTGGGAGAGGAATGAAGACCGGGAGTGGGTGGGAGGGGAAAGGAGACCGGGAGAGGGTGGGAGGGGAATGAAGACCGGGAGGGTGTGGGAGGGGAAAGGAGACCGGGAGAGGGTGGGAGGGGAATGAAGACCGGGAGAGGGTGGGAGGGGAAAGGAGACCGGGAGAGGGTGGGAGGGGAATGGAGACCGGGAGTGGGTTGGAGGGGAAAGGAGACCGGGAGAGGGTGGGAGGGGAATGGAGACCGGGAGGGGGTGGGAGGGGAATGGAGACCGGGAGGGGGTGGGAGGGGAAAGACCGGGAGAGGGTGGGAGGGGAATGGAGACCGGGAGGGGGTGGGAGGGGAATGGAGACCGGGAGGGGGTGGGAGGGGAAAGACCGGGAGAGGTGGGAGAGGAATGAAGACCGGGAGTGGGTGGGAGGGGAAAGGAGACCGGGAGAGGGTGGGAGGGGAATGAAGACCGGGAGGGTGTGGGAGGGGAAAGGAGACCGGGAGAGGGTGGGAGGGGAAAGGAGACCGGGAGAGGGTGGGAGGGGAATGGAGACCGGGAGGGGGTGGGAGGGGAATGGAGACCTGGAGGGGGTGGGAGGGGAATGGAGACCGGGAGAGGGTGGGAGGAGAATGGATACCGGGAGAGGTTGGGAGGGGAATGGAGACCGGGAGAGGGTGGGAGGGGAAAGCAGACCGGGAGACAGTGGGAGGGGAATGGAGACCGGGAGAGGGTGGGAGGGGAAAGGAAGACCGGGAGGGGGTGGGAGGGGAAAGGAGACCGGGAGAGGGTGGGAGGGGAAAGGAGACCGGGAGACAGTGGGAGGGGAATAGAGACCGGGAGAGGGTGGGAGGGGAAAGGAAGACCGGGAGGGGGTGGGAGGGGAAAGGAGACCGGGAGAGGCTGGGAGGGGAATAGAGACCGGGAGACAGTGGGAGGGGAATAGAGACCGGGAGAGGGTGGGAGGGGAAAGGAGACCGGGAGGGGGTGGGAGGGGAAAGGAGACCGGGAGAGGTTGGGAGGGGAATGGAGACCGGGAGAGTGTGGGAGGGGAATGGAGTCCGGGAGAGGCTGGGAGGGGAAAGGAGACCGGGAGGGTGTGGGAGGGGAAAGCAGACCGGCAGACAGTGGGAGGGGAATGGAGACCGGGAGAGGGTGGGAGGGGAAAGGAGACCGGGAGGGGTTGGGAGGGGAAAGGAGACCGGGAGAGGGTGGGAGGGGAATGGAGACCGGGAGAGGGTGGGAGGGGAATGAAGACAGGAGGGGTTGGGAGGGAAATGGAGGCCCGGAGGAGCTGGGAGAGGAATGGAGTCCGGGAGGGGGAGGGAGGGGAGAGGTGTAGGGCAGGTTAGGATTAACAGAGACGGGAAGGGAGCAGCTCTGGCAGGGGAATGGAGACGGGAGGGGTGGGAGGGGAATGGAGACCAGGAGGGCGTGGGAGGGGAATGGAGACGGGGATGGGTGGGAAGGGAATGGAGACCAGGAGGGTGTGGGAGGGGAATGGAGACGGGGATGGGTGGGAGGGGAATGGAGACCAGGAGGATGTGGGAGGGGAATGGAGACGGGGAGGGGTGGGAGGGGAATGGAGACCAGGAGGTCTGCCAGGGACGTAGATGGGGTTGGGGAGAGGGAGTAAGATGGAGATGGGGACGGACGTAGTGGAGCGAGTGCATGACGGAGATTTCAGGAGATGTAGGAGCTGGAGTGGGTGACGAGACGAGGAGAGGTTCAGGGGAGGTAGGAGGTGACGGAGACCGGGAGGGTTAGAGGGGAGAGAGGGGGATGACAGTGAAGTGGACGGGGTGGGTCAGAGACGGGGCGAAGTGCAGGGGACGGAGCGTGTGACGGTGTCGGAGAGGGGTTTAGGGGAGGGAGAGGGTGACGGAGACGAGCAGTGGTTTAGGGGAGGGAGGGGGTGACGGAGACCGGGAGGGTTAGAGGGGAGAGACGGGATGACAGTGAAGTGGACGGGGTGGGTCAGAGACGGGGAGAAGTGCAGGGGACGGAGCGTGTGACGGTGTGGGAGACGGGTTTAGGGGAGGGAGGGGGTGACGGAGACGAGCAGTGGTTTAGGGGAGGGAGGGGGTGACGGAGACCGGGAGGGTTAGAGGGGAGAGACGGGATGACAATGTAGTGGACGGGGTGGGTCAGAGACGGGGAGAAGTGCAGGGGACGGAGCGTGTGACGGTGTCGGAGAGGGGTTTAGGGGAGGGAGGGGGTGACGGAGACGGGGAGAGGTGTAAGGGAGGTTAGGATTATCAAAGACGGTGAGGGATGTGGAGGAGGGAGGGACGATTAAAACGGGGCGGTAGTGTAGGGTAGGGAGGGGTGATAGAGACGGGGAGGGGTGTAGGGGAGGAAGCGGTGATGGAGTCGGGGAGGTGCGTAGGGGAGGGAGGGTTGAAGGAGTCGGGGAGGGGTGTCGGGGAGGAAGGGTTGAAGGAGTCGGGGAGAGGTGTAGGGGAGGGAGTGGTGACGGAGACGGGGAGGTGTGTAGTGGAGGGAGGGTTGAAGGAGTCGGGGAGAGGAGTAGGGGAGGGAGTGGTGACGGAGACGGGGAGGTATGTAGTGGAGGGAGGGTTGAAGGAGTCGGGGAGGGGAGCAGCGAGGGATGAAGTGCCGGGGATGTGGAGGGAAGTCTCGCGGGAGCGCGGGTCACGGAGGTGGCAGTGGGAAGGAGGGGTTAGCGGACGGGACTCCCATGACTAACCGAGTGACCCTGCCCACAGGTCGATATTGGAAACCCCAACAACTTCGTCCACATGGAGGTGTTCGTTCCCAGTAACAAGCTGCCAGTTCTGGTGGCGATCCAGGAAAACTTCAGTAACTGCGCTCCGCTGGAACCCTTGGTCTGAGAAACGAGAGTTTCCTGACCGATGCCAACCCCTCGCTGTGCTTGCGGCCCACCCCTCGGGAATATTCCCCTCCCTCCCTACAAAGCTCATCACACGGGGTAGTTGGGACACCCTTCAGCTACCCACAGTTTAATGCGGGGTTTGGTTCTTCCTGTCCACAGATCCCAGACACACTCCCACCTCCCCCAGACCCTACACACACACCTCCCCCCCGCCAACTCTCCGGCACGTCCCGCGCTCCCGGAATACCAGCAGACCCACCTCTCCAGCTCGCTGAGGCCACCTGAACCGTCAGCTGTTCGACGCACAAGCTTTTCGCTAATAAAACGCGTTGATCCGATTGGTCGCCTGGTCGTCTATAACCATCCCCTCTTTCGGATGCTGGGGGCGGGGGCAACGCTGCGGGGCAGCTAGTGCGGATGTCGGAGGGGGAGTGTATAATTTCGGAAGTTCGCGGGAAGCTGACCTACAGTCTGACGGAGATCCAATCGGAGGGAGGCGGACACGGAGACAAGGGGAGGGGGCGCGGTTCGAGGTGGCGTGTGGAGGGGAATCACTGCGAGGTGTGGATAGTGTCAGTGGGATGAGAGGGCGGGGTGAGCGGGAGGTGGGCGGGATGAGAGGAAATAGAGGGCGGGGTTCGTGGGAGGAGGGGGCGCGTTAGGGACGAGGGGAGGGGTTTGCGGGAGGAGAGGTCGGAGAGTGGAGAGAGGGGGCGAGTGGAGAGAGCGGTTCGTGTTGTACAATCTGCGGCAGGGAGCGCGTAAGAGGGACACTTTTCAATCGGGGCGGCGATCGAGATTTTCAAAGCCAGAGTTTCGGGGCAATTCACGAAGAAGAGCTCCGACCAGCGACCAGCCGGCCTCTGGGATTGTTTAGCAGGAGCAAGTTAAAGGAAGACTGTGCGAAGCGCGGCGGCGGTGGTTTGCGTGGTGTTAGGTACACGCAACCCTGGGGAGAGTACCTGTTACATGCTCGCAACCCTGTAAAACTATCAGCAGCAATAGGACGCACTTTAGTTTGCGGTTAACAGTCACTATTTTATTAGTAACTACTGAATATAGTAAATTAACCAGGTAATCAAAGGTTAGCAGCATTATGCGGACACAGGAGTACAGATAAAGTTCGCCAAACAAAGACAAGCTCAGCTGGTAATAGTTACAGTCTGACGATGGGATGTTAGAAAGTTCGGTTCAGTTCCAATGCAGACCTGTTTCTGTTGTGTTGAGGGAGATATTTGTAACCCAAGGCGAAATCCACGACAGGGGGAACGCCAGTAAACAGGTGTCGTCGATCTTCCCGCTGTCCTGCGAATCCTCGCACGCAGCTTCACCAACAGTAGCTGATCAAAGGGGGACCCGAGTTCAACCCGGGGAAGTGTGAGGTGTGCACTTCGGAAGGACAAACTCCAAGGCAGAGTGCAAAGTAAATGGCGGGCTACCAGGTAGTGTGGAGAAGCGGCAGGGGACATGTCCGCAGATCCCTGAAAGTTACCTCCCAGGTAGACAGGGTAGTTAAGAAAGCTTATGGAGTGTTGGCAATGGAACAACTTTGTTACTGTCGGTTCGTTGCTCTATTATCAAGAAATATAACCCAAGCATTCCAACTAAACAGAGCATTACCTCAGCAGTTACCCACAAAAAAAAAACACTTTATTATAACCCTGCAGAGAAGCCATTTTATATATGCAGTTAATAATGAGGACCCTACCATCGTTTACCCCTCCCCGTGCTACACGTTCCTCACCCTCACCCGCGGAGGCATTCCCACGCCACTCCGCATTATTCTTTTTGGAGTGGCTTTTGACTGTCAATTTCTGACGGCAGTTTTGTGTCACTTATGAGTTCTTGTTCCGCTTGGCCGTTCTTGATTGGAGTTCCGACCGAGTCTTTAGTTCTGCCCGTTGCGCTGAGGTAACGGGAACCACGCTTCCTGATGTCAGTATTTCACGTCCGGGAACAACAGCCCACTCCAGCCATCGGAATTGCCTTTCCAATCATTGAGGGACCATCAGCTTTGCAGAATCAAATCTCTGGCAGAAGAAGAAACTGCCATAGGTTTGGTCCGCAACCCTGGGAGAATCTGTGATGCGGCGTCAAAGGACGGGTTGATGCTGCCCCCTAGTGTTCGTTCAGGGAGAGAGCAAGTGATATTGCGTTAGACTGTAGATTTCTGCAACATACATAGACACAGGGTCTTAGACTATATTTTCCTGTGTGACTTCCATCATGTGTTTATCGTTAACATCTCGGATAAATAGTTTATTTGTAGCAGCGAAACTTAATTCAGGTGCAGACAATGACAGTTTTGATGTTTGAAACACTTTCAGTTCTTCATTTACAGCCACAGAGTCGGCTGAGCACTGAAAGTCTCTCAGGAGATTGCCAATCATCTAGCCAATTGCTGTTAGAACTGCCACCACTGGTGTTAGCTTGTTAATACATTGATTGACAATAGTTTCACCTTCAATCCTGGGCGTGTTCTCTCTCTTGGTCTGTATTCAAGCAAGCTGTGTCACGTTTGTTAGTCTTATTGTATTATCGCTGTCCTCCTCACCTGACGCGCTAGGGGTCGCTGTAGTGCCCTCGTCATGTCTGCACTGCAATTCCTCTGAGTTCGGATGGTGTCACTGTCTCGGGAGACTGCCCAAGAGCGGGCTGAAATAATTCGGAATTTCGGACGGGACCGGCGACGGTGCGGTGGAGGGGGCGGGGTCGGGTGATTCCCAGGCTGGAGCTTCAAAGTGGCGTCACTATAAGCGTCACCGGCAGGACCCCGCCCCTTTGAAGTCCCTGCTCAGTTTTCTTTTCACAATCATTCAGTTTGCTTCGGAGCTCCGCACAGTTCACTTCGATTGAATTGTAATCATAATGTTTGTCTTTTGCTCGTTCGGTGAATGCAGCGACCTGCTCTCTGGGCTCTGTACTGGCTCAATGCTGCTGGTTCTGCAGCGCGTCGCGGGCTTTTGCGCTCCTTTCCCAACCGATCAGTAAACGTCTGTACTCGCCTTTTCATCTGCCCACTGTTGATGAAACTGACCTCACGGTCTTATCTCCAAATTACATATTCCCGGTTTTCACTCACCCTCAGGAATTCTCTGGATTTCAGCCTATTCTTAATAACCTTACAATGGCGGCATTTCTGTCTGATGCTTTCATTAATTTTTATAAAACTGAGACGATGGTTAGACGGGGTTCTTTTTTTCAATCTTTTTCCGAAAAATATATATTCCATTTTTATGTACTACGATCAGATTTTCTTTTTCTTCAGCTTTATTAATTGTCTACAAATTAATCTGTTGATGTTTTGTAACATTTTACAGCTGTAGAAAATCATGTACCAATGAAAAGATTCTAAAAATGAAAATGATTTATTCAGGTGGGAGCTCTTAGTACGTTTCACAGATTTGGTTATTGTTTTAATTCGATCTTATTTTTAACTACTTTTATTACGTTTACCGCGATCTCGTACTCAGATAGGATCTATGGGCATTTAGAGTATCATGGTATGATCAGGGACAGTCAGCATGGCTTTGTGAAGGGCAGATCGTGTCGAACAAGCCTGATAGAGTTCTTTGAGGAGGTGACCAGGCATAAAGATGAGGATAGTGCAGTCGATGTGATCTATTTGGATTTTAATAAGGAATTTGACAAGGTTCCACTCGTGAGGCTTATTCAGAAAGTTAGAAGGCCATGGGATCCAGGGAAGTTTGGCCAGGTGGATTCAGTGGTGTCCCGCAAGGATCTGTACTGGGACCTCTACTTTTTTGATTTTTATTAACGACCTGGATGTGGGGGTAGAAGGGTGGGCTGGCAATTTTCAGACGGAACAAATGTTGGTGTTGTTGGGGATAGTGTAGAGGATTGTCGAAGATTGCAGAGAGACATTGATAGGATGCAGAAGTGGGCTGAGAAGTGGCAGATGGAGTTCAACCCGGAGAAGTGTGAGGTGGTACACTTTGGAAGAACAAACTCCAAGGCAGAGTAAAAAAAAATGGCAGGATACTTGGTAGTTTGGAGGAGCAGAGGGATCTGGGTGTACATGTCCACAGATCACTGAAAGTTGCCTCACAGGTAGATAGAGTAGTTAAGAAAGCTTATGGGGTGTTCGCTTTCATAAGTCGAGGGATAGAGTTTAGATGACGCGGTGTAATGATGCAGCTGTCTTAAACTCTGGTTAGGCTACACTTGGAGTACTGTTTCAAGTTCTGATTGCCTCGCTATAGGAAGGATGTGGAAGCACTGGAAAGGGGACAGAGGAGATTTAACAGGATGCTGCCTTGTTTGGTGTATGGATTAACAAGATGCTGCCTTGTTTGGTGTATGGATTAACAAGATGCTGCCTTGTTTGGTGTATGGATTATGATCAGAGATGAAGGGAGCTAGCACTTTATTCTTTGGAGAGAAGGCGGATGAGCGGAGACATGACAGAGGTGTAGAAGATATTACGAGGAAGAGACAGAGTGGACAGCCAGCGCCTCTTCCCCAGGGCACCACTGCTCAGTACAAGAGAATATGGCTTTAAGGTAAGGGGAGGGAAGTTCAAGGGGGATATTAGAGGCATGTTTTTCACTCAGTGTGTGTTTGGTGCGTGGAATGCACTGCCTGAGTCAGTGGTGGAGGCAGATACACTAATGAAGTTTAAGAGAATACTAGACAGGTATATGGAGGAATTTAAGGTTGGGGGTGGTTATATGGGAGGCAGGGTTTGAGGGTCGGCACAACACTGTGGGCCGAAGGATCTGTAATGTGCTGTACTATTGTATGTTCTATGTTCTAGTAACCCACCAACCGGTGGGAGGAGACCGACGCGGTCGCCGGGGAACGTACATGCTCCTTGCAATCAGCGGTCGGAGTTGAACCCGTGTTGGTTGTGTAGTAAAGAAGTTGTGAAAACCACCGATTCTCACAGGTTATTTCAAATGAGGAAGACAATTATTATCGCCCGTTTCAAGTCCTTAGATTGTCACAGTCACCCTAACCGACCATGCCAAAGTGTATTCTAACGGCAGATGATGCTTTTAATCCAAATCTCTTTCTTTTCTATTGTAATTTATTTTTTTATTGAAGTTCATCAAGATGTCCATAAGATATATTTCAGACATTGTACATATATATCATATTGTAGCGCCTCATTTCCTAGCGTATCCGAACCGACTCAGAATTAGATAGCCTACGGGGGTTTGCGAGCACAGAGCTTTGGAGCCTCTTCGCCATGGGGGGCCGGTTGACAGAGGCTTAAAAGTGAGGCTGAAGTTTTCGAATAAAGTTTTTCCTTCGACTGCAGTTACCGACTCCGTGTCGTAATTTTAGCGCTGCGTGTAGCACACCGCTACAATTGGTGACCCCGACGGTCCAAACGATTTTTGGACCAGAAATGACCGACGCCGCCTCTGTTCATGCGGTTTCGTTGAAACTGCCGGGTTTCTGGACACAGCGCCCGGACCTATGGTTCCAGCAAGCCGAAGCCCAATTCCACGTTCGCCGGATCACCTCAGAAGACACCCGCTACTACTACGTGGTGGGCTCCCTCGACCAGGACACAGCTGCCCAGGTCGCGGAGTTCGTACAGTCGCCCCCGGCAGACGGCAAGTACACGGAATTCAAAGCCCTGCTCCTCAGGACTTTCGGACTCTCACGGCGCGAGCGGGCTGCCCGTTTACTGCACCTGGATGGCTTGGGCGACAGACCTCCATCGGCTTTAATGAATGAGATGTTGTCTCTGGCCGAGGGACACACAGGCCTCATGTTTGAGCAAGCATTCCTGGAGCAGCTGCCCGAGGACATACGCCTGCTGCTGTCCGACGCGGATTTCAGTGACCCCCGGAAGGTGGCAGCCCGGGCGGACTTGCTGTGGAACGCCAAAAAGGTGAGCGGGGCGTCCATCGCACAGATCTCCCAGCCACGCTCCCAGCAGCAAACCAGTCCAGGCCCGGCCGCAGAGCCCACTAACCCCCGGCCCAATGAACACTGGTGCTTCAACCACCAGCGGTGGGGCGCAGAAGCCCGCCGTTGCCGCCCGCCCTGCAAGTTCCCGGGAAACGCCAGGGCCAGCCGCCGCTGATGGCTACGGCGGCTGGCCATCGGGATAGCCTCCTGTATGTGTGGGATAGAAGGTCGGGACGCCGGTTTTTGGTCGATACTGGGGCTGAGATCAGCGTTTTACCTCCGACGAGTTACGACACCCGCAGCAGGGCACCGGGTCCCCCCCTGAGGGCCGTGAATGGCAGCACAGTAAGGACCTATGGCACCCGTCAGGTGCAGCTACTGTTCGGCCCCAGCCAGTTCACGTGGGACTTCACACTGGCCGCCGTAGCCCAACCGCTTCTGGGTGCGGATTTTTTGCGGGCTCACAGCCTACTGGTTGACCTGCCCAGGAAGAGACTGGTCCACGCCGAGACCTTTCAGACGTTCTCCCTGGGCGCGGCCCAGTTGCCAGCCCCTCACCTCGGCTCCATCACGCTGTCCGACAACGACTTCACCAGGGTCCTGGCGGAGTTCCCATCGGTTCTGGCACCGCAGTTCACAGCAGCCATGCCCAGGCACGGCGTACAGCACCACATCCCGACACAGGGACCACCCCTCCATGCCCGTGCTCGGCGGCTTCCCCCGGACAAGCTCCGACTGGCGAAGGAGGAGTTCCAGAGAATGGAGGAATTGGGGATCATCCGGCGGTCCGACAGCCCCTGGGCTTCCCCCCTGCACATGGTGCCCAAAGCGACGGGGGGCTGGAGACCGTGCGGCGACTACCGCAGGCTGAACGAGGCTACCACACCGGACCGCTACCCTGTGCCGCACATTCAGGACTTTGCGGCAAACCTGCACGGCGCCCGGATCTTCTCCAAGGTCGACCTTGTCCGAGGGTACCATCAAATCCCGATGCATCCTGACGACGTCCCCAAAACGGCTCTCATCACCCCGTTTGGCCTCTTCGAGTTCTTCCGCATGCCGTTCGGCCTGAAGAATGTCGCACAGACGTTCCAGCGGTTAATGGACGCGGTGGGACGGGACCTGGACTTCGCGTTCATCTATTTGGATGACATCCTCATAGCCAGCGGCAGTCGTCAGGAGCATCTGTCCCACCTCCGTCAACTCTGCGCCCGACTGAGTGAGTACGGTCTTACAATCAACCCTGCCAAATGCCAGTTCGGACTTGATACCATTGACTTCCTGGGCCACAGGATTACTAAAGACGGGGCAACCCCTCTGCCCGCTAAGGTAGATGCGGTCCGCCACTTCCCCCGACCCACCACGATCAAAGGCCTTCAGGAATTCGTAGGTATGGTCAATTTCTACCGCCGCTTCCTCCCTTCAGCTGCCCGGATCATGCGCCCCCTGTTCGCCCTGATGTCGGGTCCGAGCAAGGACATTACCTGGGACGAGGAGTCCGCCGCCGCTTTCGTTCAAACGAAGGAAGCTTTGGCTGACGCCGCAATGCTAGTACATCCCAGAATGGACACCCCTACCGCCCTCACAGTGGACGCATCAAACACGGCAGTCGGTGGGGTGCTGGAGCAGCTCATCGCAGGTCGCTGGCAACCCCTGGCGTTTTTCAGCAAACACCTGCGGCCACCCGAGCTCAAGTACAGTGCTTTCGACCAGGAACTGTTGGCGCTCTACCTGGCAATCCGGCATTTCAGGTACTTCCTAGAAGGTCGGCCCTTCACCGCGTTCACGGACCACAAACCGCTTACCTTTGCGTTTACGAAAGCATCCGACCCCTGGTCATCCCGCCAGCAACGCCACCTGTCCTACATCTCTGAATACACAACGGATGTCCGGCACGTCTCGGGTAAGGGCAATGTCGTGGCGGATGCGCTCTCTCGCCCTACCGTTCATGCCCTTTCCCAAGGGGTAGACTTTGAGGCACTGGCAGAGGCACAGCAGGTAGATGAGGAGATTCCGAGTTACAGGACTGCAGTCTCTGGTTTGCAGCTCCAGGACCTCCCCGTGGGCCCAGGTGAGAGGACCCTACTCTGTGACGTCGCCACCAGCCAGCCCCGTCCGGTCGTCCCCGCAGCCTGGCGGCGACGTGTTTTCGACTCCATTCATAACTTGGCGCATCCCTCCATCCGGACAACTGTCCGGATGGTTTCCAGCAGGTTCGTTTGGCACGGACTCCGCAAACAGGTCAGTGAATGGGCCAGGACGTGCATGCACTGCCAGACGGCCAAGGTTCAGCGGCACACCAAAGCCCCACCGCAGCAGTTCCATCCCGCCCACCGGCGTTTCGACCACATTCATGTGGATATCGTGGGCCCCCTGCCAGTGTCGCGCGGAGCGCGTTACCTCCTGACTATCGTGGACCGGTTCACAAGATGGCCAGAGGCGGTCCCGCTCACCGACACCACCTCCGAATCTTGCGCCCGAGCCCTGATCGCCACCTGGATATCCCGCTTTGGTGTACCAGCCCACATTACCTCCGACAGAGGCGCCCAGTTCACCTCCAGCCTGTGGTCAGCTATGGCCAGCCTTTTGGGGACTCAGCTGCACCACACCACTGCCTACCACCCACAGTCGAACGGGCTAGTGGAGCGTTTCCACCGTCAACGGAAGTCGGCCCTCATGGCCCGCCTGAGAGGAGCCAACTGGGCGGACGAGCTTCCCTGGGTCCTTCTCGGCATCCGCACAGCGCCCAAGGACGACCTGCACGCCTCGTCGGCCGAGTTGGTATACGGCGCGCCCCTGGCCGTCCCCGGGGAGTTCCTACCAGCCCCGAGGGGGCAAGAGGAAGAACCCGCTGCAGCCCTGGGCAGACTTCGCGAGAAGCTCGGTAACCTGGCCCCCATACCCACTTCACAGCATGGGCGGCACCCGACCTGCGTACCCAAAGACCTACGGAACTGTAAGTTTGTGTTTGTACGAAGGGGCGGGCATCGGCCACCGCTGCAGCGGCCATACGAGGGGCCGTTTACGGTGCTCCGGAACAACGGGTCCACGTTCGTGCTGGACGTTGGGGGGAAGGAGGAGGTTTTCACGGTGGACCGCCTCAAGCCGGCCCATGTGGACCTGCCGCAACCGGCCGAGTTTCCGGCGCCTCGGCGCAGAGGCCGACCTCCCAAGCAGGTTCTGGCCCAGGCTGTGGACATTGGGGGGTGTATCGCCGGTTCTGGGGGGGGGGTTATGTAGCGCCTCATTTCCTAGCGTATCCGAACCGACTCACAATTAGATAGCCTACGGGGGTTTGCGAGCACAGAGCTTTGGAGCCTCTTCGCCATGGGGGGCCGGTTGACAGAGGCTTAAAAGTGAGGCTGAAGTTTTCGAATAAAGTTTTTCCTTCGACTGCAGTTACCGACTCCGTGTCGTAATTTTAGCGCTGCGTGTAGCACACCGCTACAATATAATCATATATATCACAAATCTCCAGATTGTATTATCTGAGGTATACACTTATGGAAAAGAGTGGAAAGAAAAAAAACTAGAAAAATGAAAACAAAACTTCATACAAGTATGGAATAATCTTTTTTTTTACAATATGTTCATTAATGTGTGAGAATAAAATCAGTCCTATGAGGCATTATGTAGTTAAACCATTTTTCCCAGTATGAATCAAATTGTTCCAGCTTATAATTAACAGGTGCTGTTATCTTCTTCATTTTGGAAATGTCCATTGTAATTTCCATCCATGTATTTAAAGTTAGGCTCTCCTGTGCTAACCATTTCCTAGTAAGAGTCTTTTTACCAGCCACCTAAAGGATATTCATTAGGTATTTATCTCTTTTCAAACATTCTTGAGGTATATACCCAAAATATATGGTCTTACTCTCTAAGGGTATTTCACATTTAAAGATGTCTTGTAGGGCATTGTGTATTCCCCTCCAATAGTCTTTGATATCAGGGCTGTCCCAATAAATATGATAATGATTTGCATTTTGATTTCCACAATTTCTCCAGCAAACAGGGAGGTTACAATCATAATGGGAGTTCTGAGAATGTGCAATAACATATCTTAATTAAATAAGATATCAAGTTTTTCCATCCGAACTCCCTCCATTTCTGTGAACTGATACACTTCCATTGATATCTCCATATTATTGTCCATTCTTCCTCAGATATAATTATCCCTCCTCCCTTCTCCCATTTTGTTTTAATGTATGAAGTCGAATGTGTGTTAACATTTGACAAATCCTTATACATACATGAAATGATTCTACTACCGTTATCTGAATTATACCCCGCGATGTGCGGCCCTCAGAATGCCCCTATTGCCCCTTCGCTATCCTCTTTTCAAAAATCCCTCCAGCTGAGCAGAGTTCACCATCTCCTCTCTGTCTGTGGCATGTATATATATATATAGACATTTTTTCCCAGTAAGTATTTTGTGCTCGAGATAGCGTGAAGCGTATCACTGATGGTCAGTGGGGAAATTATCCGTCTTGATTCAGTCCATCTCACTGCACAGATCAAATCCAGCTGCCTTTTCCAGCATCTATCTTTATTCATTCCTGATCTCGGTGTCTAACTTTGTTCATTCCCGATTTATTAGGAGGATGAGTTGTGCCAGGTGTAGGCAGCGGTTTGCGAATGCAAGGCGGGGGTGGGGTGAGACATCGGGATGGGGTATTGCTTTAGAATTGTCTACGTGTCCGAGGATACGTGGCGCGGGGAGGTTTTGTAGTCCGCGGGGTGTTGCTGAGGGTCAGAGGGTATTTGGTTCGCTGGTTTGCTGGCCGTACTGGAGCTTGCAATTGAGAATTGTTTTCTGTGGTTGTGTTTGGGATTATAGATAGGGTTAAAGCGTCAGTACGTGGGCAGCGGCGGAATTATCCGTTTTGTCTTTGTCGACCTGTTCAGTGGAAATTCAGTGTCATCGCACCACTCCACACTGGAATGCTCCACACCTTCATTCACGTGTTTGATTAATCGTTTGTCTTTCTGGGAATGTCTGTTTCTGCATATCGTATCTGTGTGGGTGAAGTTTTCCTGAACCTCAACGCCCTGGCACAAGACCAGTCCGCTAATTGCTCACCTGGGCTAAAGTCCTCATTCCCGACAGTGTTTGCAGAACGTAAAAGACAGCCGACACCCGCCGACAGTGTGGTTAAGAACGGATCCTTCTCTTTATCAGTCGATGCGTTGAGTTCAAAGGTCAGAAAGTAATGTTGCACCTTCAGAAAAATTGAGTTTGGCCGCAACTGGAGAAAATTCGGTCCCCTTGTGCTGACGATTTTCTGAATGGAGTGAAGATATTTTAAACAAAATACTGAGGTGCAAGCGGACTTTGGAGTCCTTTTGCGGGATTCCCAAAAGGTCAATTTGCAGGCGGATGAAGGCAAATGTGATGTTAGCATTCATGACAAGATGTCCAGGATATGAAAGCAAGGATGTAAAGTTGAAAACTTATAACATTTTTAAAATCTTTCTTGGTATTTGTCATTATTAATCATTGATCTTATGAAGTGTGTGAGGGCTGGCATTTGTTGTCATAGGCTTGTGGAGGGCGAGAAGTAAATTGAATTGACTTTATTACCCTGATCCTTCACATACTGTGGTGTAAAAATCTTCACGTTACGTTTCCGTCTAAATGTGCAATGTGCAATTTGTAGTAATTTATAATAAATAGTATGCACCATGAGATTGGGACGGGTTATTGTTTTAGAATTGTGTATGTCTCGAAATGCCCACATCTTTCTGCAAACTGCTTCAACGGTGCCTGATTTTCTTGGAATCGACGTTCATCATTAACCTATCTGTTCTGCGTCGGTGCAGATCCTGGCATCGGTTGTGTTCCGCATTTCCAGCCTATCTTTAAACTTCTCATTCCTTGTTGTCCCATTTCTTTCGTGCTAAATAGTTTTAATCATTCAGGCGAAGAACACTACTGAATAGAAATGGTTCATTTGGCTCAGCTAGACCGTGACGAAGAACCATGGCTCGGAATTATGCCGGGGTTAACGTTTTAATCATCCCTCTTGTGCCTGTCGATCTCATGAATGGAAGTTCAGTGTAACTGCAGCCTGGCCCACGCTCCGGTCAACCTGTTTCAAACGAATGTGTTTTTCTTGGAAATTATGTTGGTAATTAACTTTTCCTTGAGGTGTGTGACTCAGCCCAAAGACCACACTCCCTCTCTGAGGTGTGGGGCCCGAAACTGTTGACAATACTCCAAGGGCGGCCTGACTAATGTCTCATGAAGGTTCAGCGTTACCTCCGGGCTCTGACCTTCTGTTCCACTTGAAATCAATGCCAACATTTCATTTGCCTGCTTCACCACAGACTCAGCCCGTGAATTAACCCTCTGCGAGTCTGGCACGAGGACTCCGAAGACGGTTTGTACCTGTGATGCAGGCCCCCGCCGCTTTGAAGTCCCTGCTTAGTTTTCTTTTCATAATCATTCAGTTTGCTTCGGAGCTCCGCACAGTTCACTTCGATTGAATTGTAATCATAATGTTTGTCTTTTGCTCGTTCGGTGAATGCAGCGACCTGCTCTCTGGGCTCTGTACTGGCTCAATGCTGCTGGTTTTGCAGCGCGTCGTGGGCTTTTGCGTTTCTTTCCCAACCGATCAGTAAACGTCTGTACTCGCCTTTTCATCTGCCCACTGTTGATGAAACTGACCTCACGGTCTTATCTCCAAATTACATATTCCCGGTTTTCACTCACCCTCAGGAATTCTCTGGATTTCAGCCTATTCTCAATCACCTTACAATGGCGGCATTTCTGTCTGATGCTTTCATTAATTTTATAAAACTGAGACGATGGCGAGACGGGGTTCTTTTTTTCAATCTTTTTCCGAAATGTATATATTCCATTTTTATATACTACGATCAGCTTTTATTTTTCTTCAGCTTTATTAATTGTATACATATTAATCTGTTGATGTTTTGTAACATTTTACAGCTGTAGAAGATCATGTACCAATGAAAAGATTCTAAAAATGAAAATGATTTATTCAGGTGGGAGCTCTTAGTACGTTTCACAGATTTGGTTATTGTTTTAATTGGATCGTATTTTTAACTACTTTTATGACGTTTACCGCGATCTCGTAATGTTAATAGCTTGCAACCGAAGTTTAAATAACTTGTCCTGCAACCCAGAGATTCCTCGCGGGTTTCCACGTGTTCTGCCCCATCACATGTACGTGTGAGATCTATAGTGAGATCCATCGGCCAGGAAGGTGGTGTTGCAGCAGTCCCTGGAGAGCGCAGGGCATGCCGGGTCCCAGACCTGATGGTCATCCACTGCAAGCAAGGATGACCGCAGTTTCGGACAACTGATCGTATCACTGGACTCGGAGCTGAGACAACCGCCAGTACTATCCAATTGTGCTCTGGACCCACAGCTTGTCGAGTTATTTATTTAAGCATAGGGCCGGCCGGCCCTTCGAGCTGCGCTGCCCAATCGCGGGACAACTTACAGCGACCAATTGACCCACCAACCGGTGGGAGGAAAGCGGCGCAGCCGCCGGGGAACGTACGTACTCCTTGCAGTTAGCGGTAGGAGTTGAAGCCGCGTTGGTTGTGTAGTAAAGAAGCTGTGAAAACCACGGATTCTCACAGGTTATTTCAAATGAGGAAGGCAATTATTACCGCCCGTATAGTTTAGGCGGGGAAATATTCCACACTATCTGTGATTCTTTCAAGTCCTTAAATTTTCACAGTCTCCCTTACTGGACCATGCCAAAGTGCATTCCAATGGCATATGATGCTTTTAATCCAAGGCTCTTTCTAATTTTTTGTAATTTTTTTAAAATTGAGTTTCAACATCAAGCAAACATTTCCATAAGATGCATTTCACACATTGTACATATATATCATATAATCATATATGGCACAGATCTCCACAAAGTATTTATCTGAGGTTTACACTCATAGAAACGAGTGGAAATAAAAAACATGCAAAAGGAAAAAAAGAAAACTATGTACAAGTAAGGAGTAATCTTTTTGTACAATATATTCATTACTGTGTGAGAATAAAATGAGGCATTATGTAGTTAAACTACTTTTCTCAGTATAAATCAAATTGTTCCAGCTTATGATTAACAGATGCTGTTATCTTCCTCATTTTGGAAATGTCCATTGTAATTTCCATCCATGTATTTAAAGTTGGGCTATATTGTGTTAGACAGCAGATTTCTGCAACATCCATGGACACAGGGTCTCAGACTATATTTTTCTGTGTGACTTCCATCATGTGTTTATCGTTAACATCTCGGATAAATGGTTTATATGTAGCAGTGAATCTTAATTCAGGTGCGGACAATGACGGTTTAAATGTTTGAAACACTTTCAGTTCTTCTTCATCAATAGCCACAGATTCGGCTGAGCACTGAAAGTCTCTCAGGAGATTGCCAATCATCTAGCCAATTGCTGTTAGAACTGCCACCACTGGTGTTAGCTTGTTAATACATTGATTGACAACAGTTTCACCTTCAATCCTGGGTGTGCTCACTCTCTTGGTCTGTATTCAAGCAAGCTATGACACGTTTGTCAGTCTTACTGTATTATCGCTGTCCTCCTCACCTGACGCGCTAGGGGTCGCTGTAGTGCCCACGTCATGTCTGGCCTGCAATTCCTCTGAGTTCGGATGGTGTCACTGTCTCGGGAGACTGCCCAAGAGCGGGCTGAAATAATTCGGAATTTCGGACGGGACCGGCGACGGTGCGGTGGAGGGGGCGGGGTCGGGTGATTCTCAGGCTAGAGCTTCAAAGTGGTGTCACTATAAGCGTCACCGGCAGGACCCCGCCCCTTTGACGTCCCTGCTTAGTTTTCTTTTCATAGTCATTCAGTTTGCTTCGGAGCTCCGCACAGTTCACTTCGATTGAATTGTAATCATAATGTTTGTCTTTCGCTCGTTCGGTGAATGCAGCGACCTGCTCTCTGGGCTCTGTACTGGCTCAATGCTGCTGGTTCTGCAGCGCGTCGTGGGCTTTTGCGCTTCTTTCCCAACTGATCAGTCTCTTCACTCGCCTCTTCATCTGCCCACTGTTGATGAAACTGACCTCACGGTCTTATCTCCAAATTACATATTCCCGGTTCTCACTCACCCTCAGGAATTCTCTGGATTTCAGCCTATTCTTAATAACCTTACAATGGCGGCATTTCTGTCTTCTGCTTTCATTAATTTTTATAAAACTGAGACGATGGTTAGACGGGGTTCTTTTTTTCAATCTTTTTCCGAAAAATATATATTCCATTTGTATGTACTACGATCAGCTTTTATTTTTCTTCAGCTTTATTAATTGTCTACATATTAATCTGTTGATGTTTTGTAACATTATACAGCTGTAGAAGATCATGTACCAATGAAAAGATTCTAAAAATGAAAATGATTTATTCAGGTGGGAGCTCTTAGTACGTTTCACAGATTTGGTTATTGTTTTAATTGGATCGTATTTTTAACTACTTTTATTACGTTTACCGCGATCTCGTAATGTTAATAGCTTGCAACCGAAGTTTAAATAACTTGTCCTGCAACCCAGAGATTCCTCGCGGGTTTCCACGTGTTCTGCCCCATCACATGTACGTGTGAGATCTATAGTGAGATCCATCGGCCAGGAAGGTGGAGTTGCAGCAGTCCCTGGAGAGCGCAGGGCATGCCGGGTCCCAGACCTGATGGTCATCCACTGCAAGCAAGGATGACCGCAGTTTCGGACAACTGATCGTATCACTGGACTCGGACCTCAGACAACCACCAGTACTATCCAATTGTGCTCTGGACCCACAGCTTGTCGAGTTATTTATTTAAGCATAGGGCCGGGCGGCCCTTCGAGCTGCGCTGCCCAATCGCGGGACAACTTACAGCGACCAATTGACCCACCAACCGGTGGGAGGAAAGCGGCGCAGCCGCCGGGGAATGTACGTACTCCTTGCAGTTAGCGGTAGGAGTTGAAGCCGCGTTGGTTGTGTAGTAAAGAAGCTGTGAAAACCACGGATGCTCACAGGTTATTTCAAATGAGGAAGGCAATTATTACCGCCCGTATAGTTTAGGCGGGGAAATATTCCACACTATCTGTGATTCTTTCAAGTCCTTAAATTTTCACAGTCTCCCTTACTGGACCATGCCAAAGTGCATTCCAATGGCATATGATGCTTTTAATCCAAGGCTCTTTCTAATTTTTTGTAATTTTTTAAAATTGAGTTTCATCATCAAGCAAACATTTCCATAAGATGCATTTCACACATTGTACATATATATATCATATAATCATATATGTCACAGATCTCCACAAAGTATTTATCTGAGGTTTACACTCATAGAAACGAGTGGAAATAAAAAACATGCAAAAGGAAAAAACAGAAAACTATGTACAAGTAAGGAGTAATCTTTTTTGTACAATATATTCATTACTGTGTGAGAATAAAATGAGGCATTATGTAGTTAAACTACTTTTCCCAGTATAAATCAAATTGTTCCAGCTTATGATTAACAGATGCTGTTATCTTCTACATTTTGTAAATGTCCATTGTAATTTCCATTCATGTATTTAAAGCTGGGCTCTCCTGTGATAACCATTTCCTAGTAAGAGTCTTCTTACCAGCCACCAACAGTATATTCATTAAATATTTATCTCTTTTCAACTATTCTTGAGGTATATACCCAAAATATATGCTCTTACTCTCTAAGGGTATTTCACATTTAAAGATGTCTTGTAGGGCATTGTGTATCCCCCTCCGATAGTCTTTGATAACAGGGCTGTCCCAAAAAATATGATACTGATTTGCATTTTGATTTCCACAATTTCTATAGCAAACAGGGAGGTTACTATCATAATGGGATTACACATTATTAAGTTTTTCCATCCGAACTCCCTCCATTTCTGTGAACTGGTACACTTCCATTTATATCTCCATGTTATTGTCCATTCATCATCAGATATAATTATCCCTCCTTCCTTCTCCCATTTTGTTTTAATGTATGAAGTAGAATGTGTGTTAACATTTGACAAACCCTTATACATACTTGAAATGATTCTACTACCGTTATCTGAATTATATGCTCTTCTAAGTAGCTCTATCAAGCATGTACAAGCCTTGGTTACATTTTTAAACTTCCTATTAACATATTGTCGCATCTGTAAATACCGATAAAAACCTTGTTTTCTAATAAATCTTTCTCTTTAAGCATTTCAAAACTGAACAGTGTTCCTTCTTTCATTATGTTGCAAAGAACTGTTATTCCTTTATCTGACCAGTCCTTAAATCCAGCATCCAGTTTATTTGGCGTAAAATCCGAGTCATACGCACACCATTTAAGAATTACAATATCTCCATCTAGATTATATTCTTTTATAGTAGTTTTCCATATTTTAAGATTCAATTTCACCCATAGGTTTTCAATAGTATTTATATACTTCTGCAGGTTGTTATCAGACACAATTGATTGTATGGGGATGGCAGTACTCGCTCCTCAATCTTTTTGCATTGAGCGTCACATGACGGGTTGCACCAACATATTACAGCTCTCAACTGTGCTGCAAAATAATAATCTCTAAGAGAAGGTAGGCTCCATCCCACCTTTTCCGTTGCTAATTGCAAAGTTTTGAGACGAACCCGAGGCTTTTTGCCCTGCCAGATAGCATTCATTGAATTGATTTTAATTACTCTCTATTGGTGGGGTCTGAAAGAGATATAACAGTCTGGGCAGTATATTCATTTTAATAGACTCAGTTCTTGAACTGAGACTGCAAAAAGGAATCAGGTTCAATCAAGCCATTTCTTCCTTATTTTTTATATAAAGGCTGATAATTGCATTCTGATAATTTTGCCAAATCTTTTGGCGAAATGATGCCAAAGTATTTGAAAGACTCTGTGTGCCATGCCCAGGGATATCTACTTTCAATTTCTCTTGCTGGGCTATAGTAATATGAAAGTAATTAGGTTTTATCTATGTTGATCTTGTATCTTGATAATTGACCATATTGTACAAAGGACTGCAACAATTAGGTAAAGAGCATGTTGGTTGCCCTAGATAGATCAAAATGTCATCCGTGTAACAAGCCAATTTATGCTCTGTCCCTTTAATAGTAATTCCCCGATATCTTCATTTTGTCTGATGTATTGAGCTAATGGTTCCAGATATAACGCGAAGAGTAGCGGTGACGATGCACAACCCTGTCTCGTGCTGTTTTCTAGGGTAAGACTATTTGATAAATATCCATTGATTTTAATCCTAGCAGTAGGGTTATCATGGAGTGTCTGTATAGTTTTAACAATTGTGTCTTGGAAAACAAATCTATGTAAAACTCTGTAAAGAAAATTCTAATTAACCGAATCAAATGCTTTTCAGCGTCCACGCTTATCACTATTGCTTCGATTTTTTTTGTATGTCATCCATAAAATGAAGTGTCCTTCGTATACTGTCTTGTGTTTGACGTTGTCGGATAAAGCTTGTCTGATCGTCACGTATCAGTATGGTTAGAAACTCCTCTAATCGTTTGGCCATGATGGAGGTAAATAATCTGTAATCCGCATTAAAGTAGATATTGGACTAAATGACCTGCATTCCATTTTATTCTTGCCTTTTTTCGGTATAGCTGAGATTATCGCTTCCTTCCAACTGGGTGGCATTTGTGCCTTTTTTATAGCCCAGTTCAGTGTGGGGAGTAAAACAGGAATTAACTCATTTTTAAATCCGTTGTACCACTCTGCCGTATACCCATCTGATCCTGGCGACTGGCTTAACTTAAGCCTACTAATTGCAGTTTTTAAATTCAACTTCAGTTATGTCAGCCGTCATCGTTCTATTTTGTTCTTCGCTTAAAGTGGGTAACTCTATAGAATTCAGGAAGGTGTCCATTTGGGTTATGCTTCCCTCTGGAACTCTGGAATATAGCGGTTTGTAATACCCTTCAAAAGCTTCTTGAATTTCACTTAGCTTTTTTTAAACATTTTTGTTCTTGGATCTCTAATTCTATGAATTGTATTTTCTGCTATCTTTTTTTTTCAGTTTCCACGCCAGTAGACTTAGATCGAATTTCATGTATTGTCTGTTTCAGAAACATTATTCTTTTCTTGATTTCTTGCACAGCCAAACTATTAATTTCATTCCTATTTTTAAAGAATTTCCACTAATGTATCCTGTGCCAAATTCAATCTGTGCTTTTTCTCTAATTCCTTCAGCCTATTTTGTAATTCCTCCGATGTTTTATTCCTTATTTTTTTCTCTTATATGGGGATATCGCTGTAATTTTCCGTCTTAAGACAGCCTTTAGAATATCCCATCAATTTAGAGGTGTAACCTCTCCATTATCATTGAACTCTAAGTAGAGACCAATTTCTCTTTTAATTTGTTTCTCAAAGTACGGATCATTGAGTAGACTTGAATTTAGTTTCTAAATAGCATTCTTTGGTTGTAGGTCAAAATCAACAGATAAATATATAGGTGCATTGTCACTTACATCTATTGTTCAAATTACACAGGTGATTATTTTGTCTTTATCTTTTCCAAATGTTATGAAAATCTATTCTGGTATATACAGAATAAGGAGCAGAATAATGAATGTAATCCCTTCTGACGGGGAAAAGGTCCCTCCATATATCAAATAAACCAACATCCTCAAAAAGTGTATTAACTTTTAGACCCGGCCCTAAATTCTAAGATCTCTCCCGCATGCGCAATCACTCGCAGCATGTCGAGAAAGGCGGCTGAGAAAATGAGACCACCGCCGAGAGATTTAATCGTCTCGCAACACTCTCCAAAACAACCTTCCCGGCATTCTCCAATGCCCCCAAAGTCGGGTTCTTTATAAATTTGTCTATTTCCATCTCTTCTGGTTTCCCGTCTGGTTACCTACGCAACCAGAACAGATAATGGACATATACCCCGAATCACTGGCTCCCTATTTGTTAAATAAATCCCGGACGAGCCCCCAATTTGTTACGTGCCCCTTAACTGGGTGTCTAACCAGCAGAGAAGGAAGTATCCGTTGGAATCTGCTGGTACTATTTTCAAATAGTGTTTATTAGTAAGATACACAAATCAATATCAATAATGCAAATATATTGATAATACACGTTAGCAAAACTAAACCTAAAAGTGTGGGTATAATAATAATCAATAATAAACAAGCTCTGTCAATGTCTAGTGGATAATGAATTGTCAAATGTCAATATAAGGTTCAGTTCAGTTCACACATGCTGAGGTAGATGTTGGTCGTTGTGTTGTAATTGTTGGAGAGAGAGAGAGAGCAAGATGTAACAACTACAGGCAGGCAAACCTTCCTTTACGTTCTTGATCCGTCGATGTGTTGTGGCCATTCAGGTATCACCCCTCTGTCCTTCAGCTAGATCGTTCTCCTGTGGTGGACTCGTCACTCTGGCATGAGTGGACACACACACAAGCCCCCACCGGCCCTGCTATAAAGCTGTGGGTTAAACTGACCGATCCTTTGTTCGGTCTCCGATGCCCCACACCTTCACGTGGATTCCAACACTCAAGCAGCGCTCAATAGTTTTTCTCCTGGTGTGCCTGAGGGGTGTCTCCCCAGAACTCACTTTTATCCTTACTCACGTGGTCTCAGTTGTCCATCAATTTTGAATGACTGTGTCCATCAAACCAGCCCACTGCGGCAGTCCACTGAGGAATTTTAATGAACAGGATGGTACAAGGTGAACAACACTCTCAGAACCCATAAGTTTTTCAGAAGTCATAATATGGTAGATCAACAAGTTCACTCCCCTGCTTTATCTCTCTTATCTGTAGCAGATGTTCCAATTTTAGCATGTTTTCTCTTACATCTCTCTCTCTCTCATTAGCAGGATAGCAACAGTAACGGTTTGTGATTCTCCAAGGGGGGGGGGGGTCATGGGCAACTCTGCACCCTTCTGCCCATCAGAGCTGTTCATTCTTCGTAACTCTGGCGTCCACATCTGACATAGGGAGTGTGTTTATAATCCATCTGCACCGAGTATAGGACGGGTATATTCCAGTATGACGAAATGACAAGATTGGCAGCGTCAGAGAACCTAAAATATCGTGAGAAGTGATGAATTTAGTCAATCAGGAAAAGGAAAAGTATGTAAAGCTCAGGAAGGTCAAATCAAACAGAGCCGTCGAGAATGTGTGTGAGGTCCTTAATGAGTAACTCACATCAGTATTTACCAAGGAGAAAGACAAGGAGGATAGGGAGATCAGTGCGGAGAGTACAAGTATACACAGGCATTTTGAAGTAAGGGAGGAGACAGTGTTGGGTCTCTTAGAGCGCATTAAGGCGTATACGTCTCCAGGCCCTGATGGGATATACCCCAAGTTACAAAGAGTGGCAAGTGAAGAGATTGCTGGGCCCTTGAGCAATATACTTGTGACCAGCCTAGCCACAAGCAAACTCCGGGAGAACTGGCTAGTACCTCATCTTGATCCGTCATTCAAGACGTGATACAGGGAATAATCCTGATGAACATTGAAACTGCCGAGAGACAGTCGGCTATGAACCAAGTGCTGATAAATGGGACCAGTGTAGACAGTGAGTGGATGGTCAGAACAGTTAAGGACAGCCAAAGGCTGTTCCCGTGCTGTGTGATCCTCCACTCCGAACACGCTGAATTAAAGATGGTGGCACCACAAGGCATTGATTTCAAAACTCCACATCCCATTCCAATTTGAAATAAACCAGACTGAACTGAATCCCTTTGTCACCACTGCGAATATCTGTTTCTGTCAAGGTAATATACAGTTCGGACACTTCAGCTAAACAACTGTCAATTGATGAAGTTCCTGTGTCTACTTCGATTAATGTTGCTTCCTTACAGCAAAACTAACCCTCTCGCTGGGTCAGAATCAGTGATTAAACCTGTCCCAAACACTATGATTTCACCTGCACATTACTTGCACATTGTAACTTGAACCATCTCACTGAGGGTCTGATGGAGACACAACCCCTGCCCTCAACACATGTGATCACATCTACCCTGCTTCTGTCATTTCCAATTCCCTCAGATGGTTTTCCGATTCACCCTGAAGGTTATGGTACATTCAACTCGTTCTCAGAGCTGACAAACCGTGTCTTCCCACTGCCTCTTCCACCTCTTTCCTCCACCTCCAGGGAAGCTGCATTTCCGTAAGACCATAAGACCTCCTTCCAATCAGGCACTGATTCATCAATGCTGGAATCTTTCCTGTGATACCATGGGCTCCTAGCTTGCTTAGCAGCCTCAAGTGTGGCACCTTGTCACAGGCCTTTCGAAAATCCAAGTACACAACATCAACGTAGTCACCTCTCTCTGTCCTGCTTGTTCTTTCTTCAAATAAAAATAGCCGAACATCCTGCTACTAATTCAATAAGCCAGCAACAACCTCCGACAAATAAGAGACCCCGTGAATTTAATGTTTCGAGTTTTTCCATCGTTCACTGATTGATGTATGTGCAAAGTAAATGCGATGTCAGGCAAATTCAGCAGCGGGAAATGGTCTCAAATGCAAATGATGGCGCTGCGATCCTGCAATTTGCTTCCAGTAAGTGAAAAATACACTGAAGGAGAAGGGCATCCATATCTTGCTGTCGACTTTGACCCGTAGTTATCTCTGGGAGATAGCAATCTCGCCACAGTCTCTCCCCATTGCTCATTACCCGAAGTTTACAACTGCGGGCAACTGTTAAAGATGGATTTTAAATTGGCCAACTTAAAATCAGTGCAAGCCCAGGCTAAGGGGGCACAATTAAATCTGTAGAAAGGGAATGTCCGCTGATCAAAAGAGAACATTATTCCAAATGCATAATATTCCATCAAAGTGAAGAGCGCCCTTGCTTCTGCTCACTCTGTGCAATAAACCCACAGCGATCTTTGCCCTGAGCTGTCGCTGGAGTTTATAATCTGACAATAAACTGCTCCCAAGGTGAACAATAACTCAAAGCGACGGCACCAGCCGAACGGAACCAGGATGCGGGTTATGATTCCTCTCTGGAGGTGGTAAAATGTCGCGCACTGAAGTATTAATTCTAGTTCGGACCACAAGTTTGAAAGACTCATTCAAGCAAGGTGAGTCTTTGTGTGGTTTAACACAAGCGTTGTGGAACAAGGTGTAGCGTTACATGCTGAATAGACTGAAGTTCAGGTTTATGAGCGTGTTATCAACTGAACATTGCTCAGGGTGTGTTCACTTACTGTTAGTGACATAAAATTCAGATACTCGGATTCACTGAAACCAGACCCAGGAGTCCAGCAGCAGGTAGGAACATGGACTGTATTCGGGAATGTTAAGGTGTTTTATTAATCCTACTTGTAACGGCAGTACTTCTAATATTTCTACCATATCGATATTACCACTGAAATCGCGCGGCTTTACGGATCTGCGATCTCGATTATTCTGCATGTGTTTTTTCAGCGAAGACGAGGTAGATCTGACGGTAATATTTATATAAAAAATAATGTGATAATTCTTACTGGCCGTAGACCAAAATAGCAAATACTACACTCAGTGGGCGCTTTACCATGTACCTCCTGTACCTAATAATGTGGCCACTGAGTGCATGTCCTGGAGCATCTGCTGCTGTCACCCGTTCTCTTCAATGCTGACCTCTACTCTGTGTTCTCTGGAACACGATAAAGACGGGGAGTTGATTGCATTCGCTGTCATTTAGATGAATGTGAGGAGATTTCATCCGCTGGTGGTTACATAAATGATTTAAGCTTATGCTGGAGACGTCGAACATCACCTGGATTCCGAACAGGAATGTGGGGAACATGTTTGCTGCTGTAAGGGGAAACTGTTTCTTTTCCCACTGAGGTGGAACTAGTGTCACTTTTCCTCAAAGGAAAAGAGAAGAAGAGTTTTCTGTCAATGTGGTTAATTCGGCAGCTCACAGATCCTTGACAGGCAACGGAGTGAAGTGTTGCAGCCGGTCGCAGGGATGTGTCACTGAGATCATGGTCCAGCTGTGATCATAGAGAATGGCGGAACAGGACTGAGGGGACGAATGTCCTGTTACTATTTCAATAGACCCGTAGCACATTCTGACAAATAAGAGACCCGGTGTATTTAACATTTGATGTTTTTCCTTCGATCTCAGACGAGGAACGGTAGATGTATTTGTAAAATAAGTGCAATGCCTGCCAAGTTGGCCAGCGGGATATGATCATAATTTCATATGATTCTACTTTGCCATGGTAACTTGTTTCCAGTAAGCGAGCAATAAACTGAAGGGGAATGGCATTCATATCTCGCTGTTGACTTTGACCGGTTGTTATCTCTGGGAGATGGTTATCTCGGTACAGTTGCTCCACAATCGGCCCATTATTGTAATGGACCAACTGCGGACTTCTGTTAAAAATGGTTCTTTCTGAACAGGCTGACCTTCAAGTCCGCTCCAGGCAGCTGGGGCAGACTTAGGGAATGCCCAGTGTTCAAAAGGAAAAATATATATATAAATGACTCCAAGTGCATAATATTTTACAATCTCCCTTCCTTCTGCTCTCTCTGTGCAATAAAACCACAGCGATCTTTGTCCTGAGCTGTACCTGGAGTTTATAATCCGGCAATAAACTGGTCCCAAGGTGAACAATAAATCAAAGGGACGACACCAACAGACCGAACCAGGATACGGGTAGTGCTCCCTCCCTAGAGCAGATCAAATTTTCGAGAGGAAGGTAATCATTGCATCGGGCAGTGAAGTCGCACTTTTGGCTCGAACCACATGTCAGAAACGCGTTTTTGCGTTTTTCACGGCAAGCGTTGTGGAGCGAGGTGCGGTGTTACATGCTGAATAGACTGAAGCTCAGGTTTATGAGCGTGTTATCAACTGAACATTGCTCAGGGTGTGTTCACTTACTGTTCGAGCCAATAAAATTCAGATGCTCGGATTCACTGAAACCAGACTCAGGAGTCCAGCTCCAGGTAAGAACAGGGACTGTACTGGGCTGTGTTATGGTGTTTCAATAAGCCCACTTGTCACGGCAAGTATTTTTAGTTTATCTACCGTATCAATACTATCAGTTGCTGTTCCAGGGGAAGCTGAAACAGCTGAAGATAGATGAGGTTATTTTTATGAGGTGGAACTGTTTTCAAAGGAAATGAGAAGCAGGGTTTGGTGTTGTCAATGTTTTAAATTCCGCAGGGCACAGATTCTGGACAGGCAAGGGAGTGAAGTGTTACAGGCCGTCGCAGGGACGTGTCTCTGAGTTCTTAGTCCAGCTGTGATCATAGAGAATGGCGGAACAGGATGAGGGAGTGAATGTCCTGTTAATAATTCCACACCCTATGTGGTGTAACTTGTGTGTGTTTGGAATTCTCTTCCTCAAAGAAAACGAGAAGCAGGGATTATTTTCAGTGAGTTTAATTCCGCAGCGGAGAGATTCTTGACAGGCAAGGGAGAGAGATGTTGCAGACTGTCGCAGGGATGAGTCGCTGAGATCACAGTCCCCTGTGTTCACAGAGAATGACGGAACAGGACTGAGGAGGCGAATGTCCTTTTACTAATTCAACATACCAGCAGCACACTCTGACAGAGAAGAAACGCAGTGAAATTAGTGTTTTTACCCATCGTTCTCTGATGAGGAACGGTACAAGTTTTTGTAAAATAAATGCGATGCTGGTGGGTGTATTTGTGAAATAAACGGGTTGTCAGGCAAGTTCGCCAGCGGGATATGATGATAATTTCATATGATTGCTATTCTGATGTGGCAACTTGTTTCCAGTAAGTGAGCAATAAGCTGAAGGAGAAGGGCGTCCATATCTCGCTGTTGACTTTGACCGGTAGTTATCTCTGGGAGATGGTTATCTCGGGACAGCTGCTCTCCAGTTGGTCCATTACTGCAATGGTCCAACTGCGGACAACTGTTAAAGATGGCTCGTTATAAACGGGGTGACCTTGAAGTCTGCTCCAGGCAGAGGGGGCACAGTTAAATCTGGAGCAAAGTAATGCCTCCTGTTCAAAAGAGAACATTATTCCAAATACGTAATATTCCATCAGAGTTGAGAGCGCCCTTCCTTCTGCTGTCTCTGTGCAATAAACCAACAGCGATCTTTGCCCTGAGCTGTCGCTGGAGTTTATAATCTGACAATAAACTGGCCCTAACTGGTACAATAAATTAAAGTGACGACGCCACCTCAACCGGACCAGGATGCGGGTTGTGATTCCTCTCCAGAGCAGATCAAGTGTTCTGGAGAGAGAAAATTATTGCACCGCTTGCACTGTAGTATTAATTCTGGTTCCGGCCACTTGTAAGAGTGACTTGTTCATGGAAATTAAGCTTTTATGTGGTTTAGCACAAGCGTTGTGGAACAAGGTGTGACGTTACATGCTGAATAGACTGAAGTTCTGGTTTATGAGCGCGTTATCAACTGAACATTGCTCAGGGAGTGTTCACTTACCGTTAGGGACATAAAATTCAGATGTTCAGACCTGGAGTCCAACACCAGGTAAGGACAGGGTCATAGGGGAAATGCTATTGTGCTTTATTACGCCCACTGGTCGCCCTAGTAATGCTATTGTTTCTATCAGTTCAATATTGTCCTGAGGATTGCGTGGATTAACGAATATGTGTGCTTTATTCTGTTTGTATGTTTTTTTTAAACAAATACTTTATATATCTGGCAGTGATATTTAGGATAGAAATTCCTATAATAAATCTCACTGACAGTTGATAAAAGTATGGAAGTCTACACTCAATGGGCACGTTGTTATGTACTCCTGTTCCTAATGATGTGACACAGAGTGAATGCTCGGGGTTTACTGCGGCTGCACCCCGTCCACATTCTATGTTTGGTGCTCAGTGAGGCTGTCTTGCACTCCGCTGTTGGAGTTCATGGTTATTTGAGTTCTTGCCGCTTTCCTGTCGGATTTAATCAGTCTGCCCAATCTCACTGAGTTCTCCCATTAACGGGGCCTTTAGAACCGCTGTTCACTGGATTTCCTTTGGTTTGATTCCGGACCATTCTCAGTAAACCGAGAGATTTATACTTGAGAATCCAAGCTGCTGATCAGTTTCCGTAACACTCAGACCACCCGGTCTGGCACCAGCGATCATTCCCCGGTCAACGTCACTTACATCACATTTATTTCCTCTTCAGATGTTTGGCCTGAATAACAACTGAACCCGTTGACCATATCTGCATGTGTTTGTGCTTTGACTTGCAAGCAGATGATGAACAGATCCATATTAATGAGCTGGTATAGAGTTGTACCTAACAAAGAAGCCATTTAGTGCATTTCCCATTTAGGCAAACCTTCACCCATCTCGAATATGAACACGGATGAGGTCTGGGCCTGATTGTTGATTATTTGCATGCTTGCAACAATAGGCTGTCTCTGGCAAAGCAGTGGACGAAACACTGTTGTAAGGTACGGATAATCTGGAGAGAGAGACCCGTCACTGTTCCCTCCAATCTGCGCTTCTGCATAACCAAAATGCTCCCACGAACGGAGCCTTTGTTGCAGCGCAGATGGAAGTAAACACTGTCGTATAAATGTTTATGAAACTTGAACGTTTTTCTTTGTTGCGCTGCATTTTTATCCTGTCCTTTAATTAGTAATTAAAATTAAAAGAATTGTTTTTCTCTTGTCTGTCTTCATCCTAAAATATTCATAGATGCATTTTACAAAAGAGGACACATCAACGATGTTGCGCTTTTTTCAGGCTGTGTGAAAATTCCCGGCTCAGAGCAATGGTTGATCCACGCAGCGGCAAAAATAGTCATTAGAGGGAACATTGGGGACGAAGCACGTTGCATTCTATGCATATTAATCACGATTGAATATGGTACATTATCGTGCTTCCTGTTATAAAGGAGATGTTATAAGTCAATAGAGTGGACAAAAAAATTTCACTGGGAACCTGTCTGGTATTCAGGAAATAGTAATGAATAACGCAAGAAAAATTAATAATAATTTCGCCTTGTCCGTGGGAGCGTACAGTGAGGCAATGATGCTCAGGTGCTTAACAATATAGAACTAATTCTGAGCAGCGAATAACTAGACGGTCCATTTACTATAAATTCAAGAGCTTTTCGTTTTCGTTTCTCTAAAGATTCACTATTAATGCCCCGGTAATCACTTTTCCTACCTTTTCATAACACTGTGTGTAGTACCTCCCCCATTATAGGTATGAGCAAGTATGAGATCTTGGCCAAATTGCGCAATTAGGTGTTCAGCATATCACGCATCATCCTGGATAAAGTTCTGATATCAGTTCTGATACTGGGTCTTCCACAGTGTCTTGTTCCACAGATGCAATCTGATGTACCGAGTTTCCAGCAGTTTATAAGAGGACGTAGGAATATGGCATTGGGGCGAAAAAGAAAATCAACCATGATTGAATGATGGAGGAGACTCGATGGACTGAATCACTTCATTCTGCTCTGATATCTTATCATGACTGAATGATGAGTCCTTAATATCCCGTATCAGGATTTGTGACGTGTGAGGGACAGTTACAAATTTGTTCCATGAGATTATTTTATTTGTCTTCAGCGTTTAAATATCAGAGAGATTCGCTTTTGAAAAAATTGAGCAGAAATATTTTTTTCTCCTTTGTATTGTTAATGTGCTTCATTCTCTGGTTAAAGTTAGACCTGCGGTGAGAGATTTAGTGGAAAAAAGCCCACAGCTGGAAAGAAGCTACGACTGAGAACGAGTGAACAGCGACAAGCGAACCAGCCCGAGGACTGAGAGTACCAACTGAAGAGAACCCTCTGACTCAGAGTTTCCATTGATTCAGTCAGGAGAAAGTTTGGTGAGTCTCATTCACTCGAACACTGGTCCTGTAAACATTACAGACCTGTACAAAGGAAGGTACGAAATAGGTGGAATGCCTCGGTTAGAACAAGTTGCAATCACTCCAGGTCTGGTAATGTGCTTTCAGAAGCCCAGCTCTTTACAGTCACTCACATTCTCTGAGTGTTTACTCATTTGAAGGGACTGCATCATCTGAAGTAGCTTTTGGTTAGTTCTGATGTTTCCTTGTAACGTTATAATCATCTTAAAATGCGTTGACAATTTCCTCCCTTTATAAGAAGCACCAAGTGTGTCATGTTGCAGTGATTGCAGAAATGTGGAATTACCATGAACTGCGGCAACATGTCCTTGATCCCATTGGCTATTGCAATCTGCAGTGATATACTTACCCTCGAATATATCCACGCGTCGGCCTCTGCTGTGAACAGACCATTTATAAAGGAAAATATCCCAACACTGCATTTTATTCAATCCTAACTAGCACATGGCAACCCATAATTTACATTGACATACCTTGGCCTCATCAAGTACTTTTCTGCTAATTACATTGTCAGAACCTGTGAAGGTGACATTAAGCAGAGGTGGAAATTCAAAGTTATGCTCCCATGGATGTTGTGCAAGGGCCTTCAGCAAAGCATTTGACAAGGTGTCACATGGCAGCTTGGTCTCGATGATCAGGTCCCATGCTGTCCGGAGAGAGCAAATTGGATGTATTCAAAATTAGCTTCAAGGTAGCAAGCAAAGAGTGCTGGTTGAAGATTTCTCCTCGCAATGGAGGCGAGTAATTAGAGGTGTGCGGTGGGGCTACAAATTGGGACCTTTGATATTCGTTATTTTGTAGCAATGATTTGGATGCGGTTGCACAAGGATTACTTGACTGGTAAGTTCGCAGAATGCACAACATTAGTAGTTGCTGTTCACAGAGAAGATTATCGTAGCATCTCGGGGATCTAAATGGACAGGGGCTGGTAAAGAGATTGCAAACCCAATCTGATCAGCGGCGGATTCATGCAGATGTTGGGGATCATGTGGATGAAACAGCCAGAGGAAGTGGATGAGGCAGGTGCAGTTCCATAATTCAAAAAGCAGTTGGGGTGTGTAGATGGAGTGAAGAGGCCAGAAGGGAGATGGCCCCATCACAGGAAATTGTGACCATCTCAGTGGGCACTGTGGTTGGCATTGTCTCGTTGGGCTGAACACTCTGAATTTGCATTTTATTGCTCTGTGACTCTGTCAGTAGATGCGCCAGGTATCAGTGAACAGGTATGGTGTGGAAGTGGTTACTAACAGGGAATGTTTGGTCCCCATGCCAAATGCTACAGGGGATGGAAATACTGTCATATTTGCAAAGTAGTCGTGCTCTCTGACTCACTGTCTGCTTGTTGTGAAATTTAGAGCCTCACCAGCAGGTGGAGCTGTCCTGCAGAGCGACCAAAGTGTAAACAAGACGACGACAATCAACAATCGTCAGTCAGAATCAGAATGGACAAAGGTATGATCACAGGGGTCTTTGAATTAAACTTTTATCGCGTTTGTACACAATAGTTCAGATGAAAGAACTGACAGAGGTGTTAACAGTGCATAGAAGAGTTTCATCCAGCAGTGTAATTTATCCCACTGATAAAGCGGCCTTGAGTACTTGATCAACCCAACAGTTCCAGCGCAGGGACCTGACACCAGTAATGGTCGAATCACTCCGCTCATCATACAAAGCTTCAGCTGAGTGAAAGGAGCAGGGGATCCTGAATCAGGTGGTCGTGAGTGAAACAGAGACAGGAATGTGACAGTGATCTTGTGGTTTATGTAAATGTTCAGGGTCAGGGTCCATTTCACCTCCAGACAGGCCCTGATATGTAAGACATCCTTAACTTTCACATAAAATTCAGAAGCAGATGATAGGAGCATTTCCGGGATTTCCGAGATTCTATGATAACACAGCATTTCAGGTTTTGGAAGGAAAGCTACCAACTCCCCCCTGGTTTTTCTTGCCTGCTACGCAAAGGACGAGGGGTGTCACCGAAATCTGTTTTCTGTAGCGGAGCGGAGATCATTGCCGGTGCTGGGAATGGCTGAGGATCAGGAGGCAGCTCATTGTAGATATATTTGTGATCTGCTTCGGAGTTTTAACACCCCAGTGAATGTCTGGGCTGTGGAGAAATGGTGAACCTGAGTTTCTAAATATTTCCCTCTTGATATGATCTTCTACCTGAATTTAAATTCCAAGGATCTTGGCTGGGAAACCCGGCATAACCAATGACCAAATGTCTGTGTCACCTGTAGACATTGTGGTTGTGCTCAAATCTGAGATTCCAGCTGGAATAAAAACGATGCTCCAGCCTGGAAACGGGTCCTTCGGACCATATAATTCATGCTGATCTAAATGTCCCATTTTCCTGCAGTTTTCCCAAACTTCCCTCATAAACTTCTTCTCCCCTTTTTCCTGCCCACATTCTCTCAATTTTGTAATTTTATTTGTGTTTGCGGCCTCTTCCGGATGCATGTAATTTATACCCATCAGCTACCACGTGAAAAAATGCCCCTTTGGTCCCTTTTAAATCTCTGCCCTCGAGCCTCAGACTTCCTTACCCGGGCAAAAAGACTGTGACCATCTACCCTATCTGCACACCTGATTACTGTATGTGTGTGTGTGTGTGTGTGTGTGTGTGTGTGTGTGTGTGTGTGTGTGTGTGTGTGTGTGTGTGTGTAAGATCACCCTTCAAGCTCCTGAGCTCCAGGGCAAGCTGTCCCAGCCCAACCATATAACACAAAAAACAACACCCTAGCCCAGTACCGTAGTGTTCATTCTTCACTTCACACTTTCCAGCTTCATCACCTCCATCCTATAGATTAGCAACTGCAACTACACACAAAGCTCTATAACCAAGACTTTACCAATGACCTGCATAGTTGTTACATGATGATCAGCAGGTAGGGCAGAAGATGGCACCCAGGGGAGAGGACAGCATAGATCGCAAGGGAATATACAGCCTGCGACCCAGGGGACCAGAGGACGTGTGTCTCAAGGGAATGGTCAGTCGGTGACCAAGGGGACTCCAGTCCCCTTGTCCAGTCTCCAGCTCCTCGTGTGACAAAGCAACTGCAGAATGTGTGATCCAGCAGACTGGACCATGTGTAATCCCGTTGCTGGTCTTTGTGTGACACAGACTACTGGACAGTTAGTGACCGAGGGAGATTTTAGCTTGTGGAAGATTATCACAGTGATATTTCCCAGTATCACCGGACACCGGTGCATTATGATCCCGTGGTCATCCGTGTGTTCAACTGCTGTGATTAGTATTACTGTGCTTGCCGTGCTATTTTACTGGGAGTAAATGTGTCCAGTCACCGGCTTATCGTGATGGTCACCTGACAGGATGTACGGGTCACATTAACCAGCAGAGTTCCACTCCAAATCTGGTCAGCCAGAGTCTCGGCTCCATTGCAAACTGAATCAGTTTTGCTCAGATCTAAATCATACTTGTATAACCTGCAATTCATCACTTATTTCAGGTGCGAAATGGAAACGAGCAGGGAAAAGACTGAAGAGGATTTTAACAGGCAGATCATCGAGGGAAGATGATCTGGACACGGGAAGCAAGGTACCAAAGCAGGGTCAGATTGAGAGCGGTGTCCCAATGGAATGCGGTACGGCCGCAGAGGAGGAGGAGCAAATTCAGCCCAGAGACAGTGACGTCAGAGACACAGATCCGGACCCTGGAACCGGCACAAGTGAGGCGACTATCTGTCAGCCCAGAGACAGTGACGTCAGAGACACTGATCCGGACCCTGGATCTGGCACAAGTGAGGCGACTGCCTGTCAGCCCAGAGACAGTGACGTCAGAGACACAGATCAGGACCCTGGATCTGGCACAAGTGAGGCGACTGCCTGTCAGCTCGGAAGCTCATTGAACACAGAACTGTCAAGTCCCCAAGAAGGAGCAGGTGAGTGAAATATGAGGGAGATGTGCTCACAGAATGCGGCAGGGTGGAGGGTAAAGGTGAGGCCTTGTTGGAGGGTTGGTCAGAGGAGAGGGAAAATGTGTGGTTGTGGTACATGTGGTGCACTGAGCAGCCATTACCCCACCACAGGAAATGTACTACCTGCTCTGAGGATTTCCAGGATGTGAATTGGAGGAAATGCAGCTGTCCAGATGAGGAGAGTGTTTCCGGGATGTGTATCAGGGGAAATGTATTCGCCAGGATGGAGAGAGTATCTCTGGGAAGCGAATATTACCAACAGTCCCAACATTTATGCCCATCCAAATTTAAATAGGTGAATGGGTCGGATGGGGGATGGACTGGTTTATATTAAATGTGGTTCTTCTATTACGTAATGCTTAGAACATTGTTGGTTAGGCTTTAAGGCAAGTGTTAGATTCAAGTCAAGACAAGTCACTTTTTTATTGCCATTTCGACCATTACTGCTGATACAGTACATAGTAAAAATGAGTCGTTTTTCAGGACCATGGTGTTACATGACACATTACACAAATTAGACTGAACTACGTAAAAAACAACACAGAGGAAAAGAAACACACACACAACATCTACACTAAACTACACACCAATCTAGGACTGCATAAAGTGCACAAAACAGTGCAGACATTATATACGTGACAATAGGGCAATAAGGTGTCAGTCCAGGCGCTGGGTATTGTGGATTCTGATAGCTTGGGGGAAGAAACTGTTACGTAGTCTGGCCGGGAGAGCCCGAATGCTTCGGTGCATGTTCCCAGCTGGCAGGAGGGAGAAGAGATTGTATGAGGGGTGCATGGATCCTTTATAATGCTGCTGGCTTTACGGATGCAGCGTGTAGCGTAAGTGTCCGTGATGGCGGGAAGAGAGACCTCGATGGTCTTCTCAGCTGGCTTCACTATATGCTACAGGGTCTTGCGGTCTGAGATGGTGCAATTTCCGAACCAGGCAGTGGTGCAGCTGCTCAGGATGCTCTCAATACAACCCCTGTAGAATGTGATGAGGATGGGGGGTGGGAGATGGACTTTCCTCAGCATTCGCAGAAAGTGGAGACGCTGCTGGGCTTTCTTTTCTGTGGAGCTGGTGTTGTGGGACCAGTTGAGATTCTCAGCTAGATGTACACCAAGAAATTAGTTTTGTTCACATTCAGAGACAGGCTGCTGGCTCGGCACCAGTCCGTTAGCTGCTGCACCTCCTCTCTGTAAGCTGACTTGTCGTTCTTGCTGTGTGTTGCAGCACAGTCGTGGGTCAGCAGAGTGAACAGCAGTGGTCTGTGCACACAGCCATAGGGAGACTCCGTGCTCAGTGTGATGGTGTTGGAGATGGAGAATTAATCCAATTTTGTATCTGTAGGCAGGTTCAAGACATGGTTTTTTGTTGAGTTGGGTGAGAACGGTGGAGACGAGGGATATCTGAGTTCACGCCTACATTTACCTTTTTATATTCACAGAGCCAGAGTTTACAATCTCCGACCTCCTGGCAGAGGGGGAGGAATATCGACTGTACCAACTGACAAAGTTCTACAGGGACAGACTCAAACAAGCAATTGAAGAAAAGGTTGAGAGACTCGGTTTGATGTTGACAAAGGAGGGACATTTCAGTAGAGAAGAAAATGAGGTGAGTGCAGTTCGTGTATTGTCACTGATCTGCTGGTATCAGGGGGAATTGTGATCAACATTAATCTCCTGCACGTTTTAGGAGATCGACCTGGGAATGGAGACATTGATCTCTGACTTGTCTCTCGCAGATCTGGTTTCAGTTTTTAAGGTGGGGAGCACTGGGAACTGCAGGTTTAGCATCACCTTTTCCTGTATCACCTGCTGTATTTATCAGTGTGAAGTAAGAGCAGTGACTGCATATCTGGACTTCCAAAAGGCATCCGGTCTGAAACTAATTTCAAATCTTGGCTGAACCGACGGGTAGCTTCACCTCATCTCATTAATCCAGGATGAGTATTAAACTGTCAATTGGGCCAACCGGCTTCACTGCGGTACCTGAGTGAGGGAAACCAGCTAACCACAGCTTGTCTTGGTTCCGTGAGATCCCAAACAATGTGTGGCTGACTTGTCATAGTCACAGCAAATTACAGTGCAGAAACAGGCCTTTGGCCCATCTATTCCATGCCAGACTACAGAATCTACTTATTTCCACTGACCTGCACCGGGCCATGGCGCTCGATACGCTCATTACGCAAGCATCTATTCAGAATTCTTTTAACCACTTGCACTACTTACCCTGCTAGCTAGTTTCGCACTCTGACCACCCTCTGAGTAAACCGGTTTCACCTTTGTACCCTTTGAACTTTTCACTTTTCACCTTTTACTGATAAACTCTTGTTGTAGTACCTCTTTACCTCAGTACAAAATGCCTGCTTGCATTTATCCGATCTATATCCCAATGTAATTGTGTACACTTCTATCAAATCTCCGCTCAGTCTTTCATGTTCCAATGAATAAAGTCCTAATCAGTTCACTCTTATAACTTAGGTTTTCCAGTCCAGGTAACATCCTTGTAATGTTTTTTTCTGTACTCTTTCAAACTTATTTCCATCTGTCTCTCCAAAGTCTTATACAACATCATATCGTACACGATATTTTCATTTACCAAGGTTAATGCGCTAAGAAACTTTCTTTCAGAGCCTAGCAACATTTGCTGCCACTTTTAATGACTTATGTTCCTGTATTCCCAGATCACTTTGTTCTACCGGTCTCTCAGTAAGATCTACCCTGATTGGTCCATCAGCCTGCATTAAGTTGCATCTTCCCCTTTTAAGCGCATTCTCCAGTTGGTCCAGACCTCACTGCAAGGTCGTGTAGTCTTCCTCTTTGTCCACTGCACCTTCCAAATGTTGGAGTCAACAGCAGATTTGCTGATGCTGTTAACCGTAATTTCATCCAGATCATTGATATAGATGACAAACAACAACAGGCACAGCACCGATCCCCGTGTCACTGCACGAGATACAGGCACCAATCAGAAATGCAACAATCTATAGTGTCTAATCCAGTTTACTACTTTATCTTGAATGCTAAGCAACTGAATCTTCTAGACCGACCTCCTATACGGGACCTTGACAAATACCGTGCTGACGTCCATGTAGACAATATCCACAAGCTTGCCTGCATCAACTTTCTTGTTAACTTCCACGAAAAACTCTGAGATTGATTGGATGTGAAAGATCACGCACAAAGCTGATATCGTACGACCACAAGCATCAATAGTTTGATCTAAAAGTGCAGAAGAAAGCACAAAACATAAATCTGCTGACTGGCTGATATCTCATGATCCCAAAAAATCAACAGGTTGTCCTGAAAGGGAAGGGGCAAACAAAAAATAAATCTGCTAACTTGCTGAATATCTGACTAATGAGAGACAGGGACACATCATTTCAGCTCCTTGGAGCTCACAAACAGTGATTGTCTTGTCCTAGATCTGACCTATTCAGCCATGAGTGGTATTAGAAAATCAAGTGTGTTGCACCCGTGAGGAACTCTGTTCCCGTTGGGATTCATTGGCGCTGTTTGTAATGAATCACACAGGCATTATCCAAAGGCAAGATGGGTAATCTGTAAATATGATGCCGATCTATAAATTCGTCATCTGGAGACGTCTGCTTTACTGGTTAAATTTCTTTCACAACGGTAACTCCTCAGACCTGGTAGTAGTGAAACTGAGGGATTATTTTACAGTGCAGTGGACCATCAGGGAATTATGCAGATTTGTTACATAATTGTTGTCCATTAATCGTGTTATGGAAAACCTTTCCAATTCCCTACTGGTAACTGTTCTAGGAGATCATTCATTCAAATCCGGGACAGAGAACATAGAACATAGAACAGTACAGCACGGTACAGGCCCTTCGGCCCACAACGTTGTGCTTACCCTTAAACGCTGCCTCTCTTATTTCTCAGAGCAATGTCCTAAGCCCATCCATATTCAGTTACCTTAATTCCAGCATAGGTGTATGTTGCTTGAAGACTATTCAAAGTTTAATTCATAATTTTCCAGTTAATCAGGAAGCCCATGCCTGCGTTCAGGAAGTCATTACCATTTTACAGTATGAGTGCCAGGCAGTAACCATCTCCATTATAAGATAGCCGCACTGACATTTCTTAATCTTATTTTGTCTTTACACATCATGAGACCATAAGAGCACAATTGTCCATTAGGCCCATCGATTCTGCTCCGCCATTACATCATGGGGATTTACTATCCCCCTCAACCCCATTCTCCTGCCTTCGCCCAGTGAACTTTTCTGATCACTAGTCAAGAAGATATCAACCTCTGTTTTAAATATACTCAATGACCTATTCTCCGCAGCTGTCACTGCCAATGAATTCTACAGATTCACTACTCCTCAGCTAAATAATCTCCTCATCTCTGCTCTAAATAGACGTCCCTCTAATCTGAGGCTGTTCCGTCCGGTTCTAGACTCCCCCACTTAGAAGCATCATCTCCACGTCCTCTCAATGCCTTTTGATATTCCACAGGTTGCAATTAGATTCCCCCTCATCCTCCCACACTCCAGCCACTACAGGTGCATCCAGGATCCATTCCCATCAAAATCTAGTTTAATATCACTGGTTCTGTTCGGTTAGATTCCTCTCTGGATTTTTCACAACGCCATCACATATTTTCTCTGATCAGGGGATCAAAATATGCGAGTGTGGTCTGGCCAGTGCTTGTGCTTATATTCTGATCCTCTCGAAGTGAATGCCGGCATTGTATTTGTCTTTCCGAACACCGACACAAACTGCACGGAATCCTGCACCAGGTCTCCAGAGACCCTTTACAACTCCGATTTCTGAATTTTCTCCCAGATTCAAAAGTAGTCTACTTCTTCATTATTTCTGCTAAAGTATATGGCCACTGTTGTCGACCCAGCATGCTGTTCTCTGAAAAAATTCCAACAGTTCGGTCAGGCAAGATTCCCTTCCATGGATGTTGGCCTTTTTCTTATCATGTGCGTCTGAATACCCCGAAACCTTATCCTCGATTATCGGCTGCTGACTTCTTCCCAAACGCTGATCAGACTAACTGGCCTATAGTTTAAAAATGATCAGTCCTCCGGAACCATTCCAAAATCTAGTGATTCTTGAGCGATCATTACTAATGTCTCCACAATCTCTTCAGCCTCCTCTTTCAGAAGCAATCGGGTGAGTTCATCTGGACTCATCTATCTTCAGAACTTTCAGCTTTCCGATCGACTTCTCCGCAATAATTGCAAATAAACTCACTTCTGCCACCGGACATTCTCAAATATCTGGCACGTTCTAGTGTTTTTACAATGAGGACTGACGCAAAATGCTGACCAATATCTTCCGGCATTTCCTTGTCCCCTGACAGGACCGCTACACTGTCATTTTCCAGTGGTCCAATATCCACTCTCCTCTCTTTCAATCTTCATATATCAGACGGACGTTTTGGTAAGCTATTTTACATTATTCTCTCGCCTGCCTTCCTATTTCATATTTTCTCTATTTACGGTTTTTGAATTACCTTCTGTTGATTTGTAAAAACATCCCAGTCCTCCAGCTTTCTGCTATATTTTGTAATACTCTGTGCCCTCACCTTTGCTTTTGTGCTGCTTTGACTACCTCGTCAGCCACGGTTGATCATCCTCCCTTTAGAATAATTCTTCATCATTGTGATTGTTTGTCCTCCGAGAAACTTCAGCCATTCCTGCTCTGCCATTGTCCCTGTTAGTGTCATTTTCGAATTTATTAATGCCCAGCTCCGCTCTCATGCCGAGGTAATTCATTTATTCTACTGTAGCACTGATACCTCTAACTTTACCTTCTCCCTTTCAACCTGCTGGCTGAGTTTTTCTATTTTATGATCACTGCCTCTTAAGGGTTTATTCAGCTGAAGCTTCCTAATCAAATCTGGTTCAATACACAACACAGAATCCAGATCTGCCTTTCCTGTAGTGGGCTCAACCATAAGCTTCTCTCAGAAGCCATCTCATAGGCATTCTATCCATTCCTTCACTTGGGATTCAGTACCGACCTGATTTTCCAAAGCTACCTGGATATTGAAACTCCCCGTGACAATTTTAGCATTGACCTTTTTCCATGCCACTCCTCTCCCCCGTTGTAATTTGTAGCCCACATCCTGGCTACTGTTAACATGCCTGTATATAATTTCCTTCAGGGTCACTTTACCCACGCAGTTTCTTAACATCCAAATCATCTAATCCGACCTCACCTCTTTCTCAGGACTTCTCATTTTTAATGACAGCAGTTTCGACCCAACACTTTCACCTACCTGCGTATCCTTTCGTTTCAATATTTATCCTTGGATTTAACCATCCAACTATAAACTTTAGTCAGCCATGATTCAGTGATGCCCGCCATCCATTTGATTTTGCTCTCTCTCTCTCTCCCCACTCTTCCGTTCTTGTTGTCACATCTTGTTGATGTAATGCTGCACATTGACAGATCAAGGAAATTAATCACATCGCATCTACTGCAGAGTGTCAGTAAATCCTTATTCTTACACACTATTGATTTAGAATTTCCTTCAGTTACTGTTTCTCTGTTAATGGCTGAACCCAGAGAGGATGAGGCAGCAGCCCAGTGACTGCATCTGTTCTGAAGCTACTGGGGCCATGAACAGATACTTTCCTGCACATTCTCCATGTCTGTCTGTCTGCTCCACAATAAATTCATTGTTTCCTTTTCTAGAAAGTCACTGAGCTGACAGAGAAGGGAAACCGGGCAGAGAGTTCCAGACTCTTCTTCAGTCTGGTGAATGGCAAAGGCTCCCGGGCCCGGAGGGCGATGTGGGAATCCTTTCTGATGTGGAGGACTGAGTTACCGAAGTTGGACAGAATACTGAGGGAAATACAGGAACTCGGTATGTTAAAACCACGCTCCGAACACAAAGGCACATTGAGATAAACATTTTAGTTATTTTAATTATTTTAGCTCTGTTTCCATGGATTTTCTTTTCATATTTAAACAGGTCCTGATCCACAAGAATACTTCAACATCGGCCAAGGTTTATCTGAATTACCCACTCAGCTGATAGGTGAGTGATCAAATGCACAGTTCAAACCACAGCTCAAGTGTTAGTCTGTGTCTTGGCAAAGCCTGGGAATCAAAGTTCGCCATTAATCATTCGCTGATCTCTGGATTTTAGTAACAGTTCAACGAGTGTCTCTTTGCAGCCTGAATATTCTACAATATACTTTTCTATTAATCCAGCTGTTGGTTCTGCTGAAGCCTTCACTCCAGGTCCTTACACTCTGGGAATCCCCGCACACCCCAGGCAGGCTCCTGATACACTGTATGACCCAGTCCAGGTGACTTTTCTATCTTCAGACCTTTCATCTTCCAAGCCCCTTTTCCTTTGTAATAGCACTACACGCAATTCTGTTCGCTGATGTTCTTTACCTTTTGGAATTCTGCCAGTGACTTGCACAGAGTTTGTCTGGCATTTGCTTTTCACCCGTTACTGCAACTACAACAGCAGTTTCTAGTGGTCCGATATCGACCCTCTCCCTTTTTTCACTCTTTATATATCCGGGAAAGAAAAAAAATACTTTGGTATCCTTTCTTATATTATTGACCATTTCCTTGCATTTCCTGCACATTCATGTATAACTAGAAGCATCTATAACATAGTTGCCTCCGACATGACCCCAGTCACTAGACTCTAGACACTAGAATACTACAGCACAGTACAGGCTCTTCCGCCCTGGATGTTGTGCCGACCCATGTATTCCTTTAAAAAGAGTACTAAACCCATACTACCCCGTGACCCTCTATTTTTCTTTTATCCATGAGTCTGTCCAAGAGGTTCTTAAATACCCTTAATGTTTTAGCCTCCACCACCATCCCTGGCACGTTGTTCCAGGCACCCGCAACCCTCTGTAAAAATCTTACCCATGATGTCTCCCCTAAACTTCCCTCCCTTAACTTTGTACATATGCCCTCTAGTGTTTGCTGTTGGTGCCCTGGGAAACAGGTTCCAGCAATCCACCCCATCTATGCCTCTCATAATTTTTTAGACCTCTATCAAGTGCCCTCTCATCCTTCTACGCTCCAAAGAGAAAAGTCCCAGCTCTGCTAACCTTGCTTCACATGACTTGTTCTCCAAACCAGGCAACATCCTGGTAAATCTCCTCTGCACCCTCTCCACAGCTTCCACATCCTTCCTATAATGAGGTGACTGGAACTGAACACAATACTCTAAGTGCGGTCTCACCAGAGATTTGTAGATTTGCAACTTGGCCTCTCTGCTCTTGAACTCAATCCCCTTATTAATGAAGCCTAGCATCCCACAGGAGTTCTTAACTATCCTATCAACCCGTGCAGCGACCTTAAGGGACGTATGGATTTGAACCCCAATGTCCCTCTGTTCATTCACACTCTTAAGTAACCAACAATTAAACTTGTACTCAACATTCTGGTTTGTCCTTCCAAAATGCATCACCTCACACTTATCCGGATTGAACCCCATCTGCCACCTTTCTGCCCAAATCTGCACCCTGTCTATATCCTCTTGTAACCTTCGACAACCTGCAGCTCCATCCACAACTCCTCCAATCTTCATGTCATCCACAAATTCACTCACCCATTCTTCCACCTCTACATCCAGGTCATTTATAAAAAATCACAAATAGCAGGGGTCCCAGGACAGATCCCTGCAGCACTCCACTAGTCACCGACCTCCAGGCAGAATACGTTCTTCCACTACTAAACTCTGCTTTCTTCCAATTATTTATTATTTATCCAAACAGCCAAGGTTCCACTTATCCAGTGCCTCATGATTTTCTGGATGAGTCTCTCGTAAGGGACCTTGTTAAATGCCTTGCTAAAATCCATCTAGAGCACATATTACACCGTACCTTCATCAATTGCTATTTGTTACCTCGTCAAAAAACTCAATTAGCCTCATGAGGCACGATGTTCCCTTCACAAAGCCCTGTTGACCCAGACAGTAAATTCCAGGCGTCCACAACTCTGTTAAAAAACTACCCACAATTGCTGTAAATTTACCCCATCTCACCTTAACCAAATGCCCTCTGGTATTAGACACCAGTCATATGAAAACAAAAACAACAAGCAAAATACAGGCTATCGACCCAGACTTATATCTCTCAAACTTGTACACCTCAGTCAGATCTCTATTCTAACTCCAGAATAAACAAACCAAGTTTATCAAAACTCTACTTGTAGCACATGCCACCGAATCCAGGCAACATCCTGATGAACCCATTCTGCACCCTCTCCAATCCTTCCAAGAGCTGGACAATCAGAAGAGAACACAATACTCCAGATGCTCCCTAAAACCATAAGACCTAGTAGCAGAATTATGACATTCGGCTCAGTGAATTTGCTCTTCAATTCCTCTCCACCCCATTATCCCAGTAAACGTGGACACTCTTCCTAATCAGGAACATATCGACCTGCATTTTGAATATATCCAATGAAGTGTCTTCCTCAGCCGTCTATGACAATAATTTCACAGATTCACCACCCGCCAGCCAAGACATTTCTCCCAGTTTGTCCCCGGCAGCCAGGACAATTCCCTACAGTTCTCAAGCATGTTAATATTCTGTATGAGCCTCCCTTGTGGGACTTTGTCAAACACTCTCACAATATACAAGTAGACAATATCCATGTGTAACTACATGCATCACCTTTGTCACCTCCTGGAGGAAGTCAATCAAGCTGGCAAGACACAAACCCGACTCAAAGCCTTTCTACTTAACCCCAAACCACCTCATACATCCTCTCTGTCATACTCCCATGGGGGAGAACATATAAAAGGCTGAAGGTATGTACCACCAGCCTCAACGACAGCTTTATTCTGCATTTATAAGACTACTAAATGGTCACCTACTATGATATTATTGGCTCTTAATAATAATAAGACAATTTTATATCTAAAATTATAGCATCTTACGTCTTGTAACTAATAACAACTCAGATAACAACTTAGATAACCACAATATACTCACAGGAGAGCAGACAGAATACAGGAATTCTAAACAGATTATGTAATTCTATTTCAAACCCTGTGGAAAGCAGAAAACTTTCACTGTTATATTGTCAATCAGAAAAAAAAATCACATCTGATTCTGTTCCTCGTGTGTTTAAGAGAAGTTCCAAATATATATACAATTCATACAATACTCGTGAAATTTTTACAACTGATGAAGCATTCGCGTAAAATAATCGTCCTAGTAACAACCAGAGAGGAACAACGACCACTATCAAAATAAATGGAGGGATTTTCCAGAGCGACTCACTGAGCCCACTATGGTTTTGTCTCGCTTTAAGCCCACTCATAATTTACTGAAACAGATAAAAATCAGGTATCTAATCAGAAAAAAATACGAATTATACCTTGACACGTCTATACATTGATGATTTGAAATTATTTGCTTGCATCAGTAAAGCTGAAATAAACAATTCAAATAATGGAACTAATTTCCACATATCCAAGCATGAACTTTAGACTAGAAAAGTACAGAACATGATTAAACATAAAGAAAGGTACAATAGAACCGGTAGAATATCAAACAGAGCATCAGGATACAATGCAACAGAATATGAAACGGATATTTAGGATATCAATAAGCAAAGAAGATAGATCATCGTGTGATAAAGGAAAACCTTCCAACAAAATTTACTTCAAGGCTGAAGAAAATCTGCATTTACTGCAAGGCTGAACAAACTTTGAATTTACATCAAGGATCAAGAAAATCTGCAAAACAGAGCTGAACAGTAAAAATATAACAAAGGTAGTAAACGCTCACTGTGCCCATATTGATGTATAATTTTGGTAAAATCTCCTGGTCTGAAACAGATCTGGAAAATATGCAAAAAAATAAGAACTTAGATAACAATTTCTGGAAAATACCATGTGTACTGGAGCGCACTTGGATTGATATGAACGAGGATGATGAATAACAGATCTAAAAAAAAAATGTGACAACAGCCAGATAAAAAATTTCAGGATCAGGGTTAATATCATGGACATGTCGTGAAAATTGTTTTTCTGCTCCAGCAGCACGATTACGATAAAGTGCGGGCAGTGAGTCTGTATTTATGTATACAATTGTGGAAATAGAATTGTATCAGCGTGAATTAATCAGTCTGATGGCCTGGTGGAAGAAGCTGTTCCGGAGCCTGTTGGTCCTGGCTTTTCCGCTGCGGTACCATTTCCCGGATGGCAGCAGCTGGAACAGTTTGTGCTTGGTGTGCCTTCAGTCCAGAATGATCCTTCGGGCACTTTTTACCCCGTCACTGAAATTACCTGAATAGTAGGAAGTTCACACCTACAGGTGCACTGGGCTGTCCGCACCACTCTCTGCAGAGTCCTACGATTGAGAGAAGTACAGTTCCTATGCAAGGCAGTGATGCAGCCAGTCAGGATGCACAAATTGTGCTCATATAGAAAATCGTTAGCATTTAGGAGCCCATCCCAAACGTCCTCAACCATCTCAACCATCTGTTTTTCTGTTTTCCTTTTTTTTTGTTCAGACTAGAGAATATGCCAGGCAGGATGTTGGAATGCTCCTCTTGCAGGATGTGGGAAGTCAGGGAGACCTCCAGTGTCCCTGACAACGATACCTGCAAGAAGCGCATCCAGCTGCAGCTCCTAACAGACCGTGTTAGGGAACTGGAGCTGGAGCAGGATGACCTCCGTATCATTCGAAAGACTGAGCAGATTATAGATAGTAGCTTCCAGGAGGTAGTTACACCTAAGGAACAGGGCACAGGTAATTGTGTTACCGTCAGGCGAGTGAAGGAGAAAGGGCAGTTAATGCAGAGATCTTCTGTGGCCATTCCCCTCCAAAATAGGTATACCAATTTGGATACTGTTGGGGGGCGGGGGGAGGATGGCTTACCTAGGACAAGCTGTGGCAGCCGGATCTCTCGCACTGAGTCTGGTTCTGCAGTGCAGAACGGAGGGAGGAGGAAGAGGAGAGCGGCAGTGATAGGGGACTCCATATTCAGGGGTTCAGACTGGAGATACTGTGGTTGTGACAGAGACTCCCGGATGGTTTGTTGCCTCCCGGGTGCCATGGTCAGGGATGTCTCTGATCGCGTGCACAGCATTCTGAGGTGGGAGGGTGATCAGCCAGATGTTGTGGTACACATCGATACCAATGACATAGGTAGAAAGATTCAGGATGTCCTGAAGCGTGAGTACAGAGAGCTTGAAAAACAGGACAGAGAGGGTAGTAATCTCCGGATTGCTGCCTGTGCCACGTGCCAGTGAGGGTAAGAGTGCGATGCTCTGGCAGATGAACACGTGGCTGAGAAACTGGTGTAGGGGGCAGGGTTTCAGATTTCTAGATCATCGGGACCTCTTCAGGGGCAGGTGGGACGTGTACAAGAGAGACGGGTTACACCTGAACTACAAGGGACCAATATACTTGCAGGGAGGTTTGCTAGTTTTATTGGGGAGGGTTTAAACTAGATGGGAACCAGAGTGCCAGAGTAGGTAGTGGAACGGGGGTAAAAATAAATGATGCTGGTAGTTCATGCAAAGTCACAAATAGCAAGGTTGAGTGTGTTGGTAATAATCTTCTGAGGTGTGTATATTTCAAAGCGTGGAGTGTTGTGGGAAAGGCAGACGAGCTGAGGGCCTGGATTGACACATGGAGTTATGACATCATAGCCATTACTGAAACTTGGCTACAGGAGGGGCAGGACTGGCAGCTCAGTGTTCCAGGGTTCCGATGTTTCAGACGTGATAGAGACAGAGGGATGAAGGGTGGGTGATGGCTTTGCTAGTCAGGGAATATATTAAAGCAGTGTTTCGGCAGGACAGATTAGATGGCTTGTCTACTGAGGCCATATGGGTGAAGCTGAGAAACAGGATGGTACGACCACATTAATAGGGTTGTATTATGGGCTACCCAATAGTCAGGGAGAATTGGAGGAGCAAATCTGCAAAGAGATAACAGACATCTGCAGGGGACAGAAATATGTGATTGTAGAGGATTTTAATTTTCCACACATTGATTGGGACACCCATACTGTTAAACGTCTTGATGGGTTAGAGTTTGTAAAATGTGTTCAGAAAAGTTTTCTAAATCAATATATAAATGTACCAGTTAGGGAGGATGCAATATTAGATCTTCTATTTTGAAATGAGTTAGGGCAGGTGACGGAAGTCTGTGTTGGGGAACACTTTGGTTCCAGTGATCATAACGTCATTAGTTTCAACTTGATCATGGATAAAGACAGATCTGGTCCTCGGGGTTGACGTTCTAAACCTGAAAAGGGCCAAATTTGAAGAAATGAGAAGGGATCTAAAAATCGTAGATTGGGACAGGTTGTTCCCAGGCAAGGATGTGATTGGTAAGTGGGAGACCTTCAAAGGAGAAATTTTGAGAGTGCAGAGTTTGTATGTTCCTGTCAGGGTTAAAGGCAAAATGAATAAGAATAAGGAGCCTTGGCTATCGAGGGATATTGGAACTGTGATAAAGAAGAAGCGAGACGTATAACATGTATAGCAACAGCGAGGAAATAAGATGCTTGAGTATAAAAAGAGTAAGAAAATACTTAAGAAAGAAATCAGGAGGGCTAAAAGAGGACATGAGCTTGCTCAGGGTAAAAGATAATTTTAATAACTTCTACAGGTATGTTAAGAGCAAAAGGATAATAAGGGATAAAATTGATCCTCTTAAGATCAAAGTGGTCGGCTATGTATGGAACCAAAAGAAATGGGAGAGATATTAAATAGGTATTTTGCATCTGTATTTACTAAGGAAACTAGAAAGGAGTCTATGGAAACAAGGCAAACAAGTCGGGAGATCATGGAACTTATACAGATTAAAGAGGAGGAGGTGCTTGCTGTCTTGAGGCAAATCAGAGTAGATAAATCCCCAGGAGCTGATAGGGTATTCCATCGGACCTTGAAGGAGACTAATGTTGAAATTGCAGGGGCCCTGGCAAAAATATTTAAAATGTCGATATCCACGGATCGTGTGCCAGGGGATTGGAGGATAGCTCAAGTAGTTATGTTGTTTAAAAAAGGCTCAAAAAGTAAGCCGTGAAATAATAGGCCAGTAAGTTTGACATTCATAGTAGGTAAATTATTGGACTAAGAGATAGGATCTCCAGGTATTTGGATAGACAGGGACTTATTAAAAAAAATGTCTGTATGGCTTTGTGCGTGATGGATCATGTTTAACCAATCTATTAGAATTTATCGAGGAAGTTACCAGGAAAGTGGATGAAAGGAAAGCAGTGGATGTTGTATACATGGACTTCAGTAAGGCCTTTGGCAAGGTCCCGCATGGGAGGTTAGTTAGGAAGATTCAGTCGCTAGGTATACATGGAGAGGTAGTAAATTGGATTAGACATTGGCTCAATGGAAGAAGCCAGAGAGTGGTAGTGGAGGATTGCTACTCTGAGTGGAGGCCTGTGACTAGTGATGTGTCACGGGGATCAGTGCTGGATCCATTGTTATTTGTCATCTATCTCAATGATCTGGATGAGAATCTGGCAAATTGGATCAGCAAATTCACTGATGATACAAAGATTGGAAGTGTAGTGGACAGTGAGGAAAGTTTTCAAAGCTTGCAGAGGGATTTGGACCAGTTGGAGGAATGGGCTGAAAAACGGCAGATGGAGTTTAATGCGGACAAGTGTGAGGTATTGCACTTCGGAAGTTAGAACATACAAGGTAAATGGTAGGACTCTGATGAGGGCAGTAGAACAGAGGGATCTGGGAGTATAGATACATAATTCCCTAAAAGTGGCGTCATTAGTAGATAGGGTCGTAATGAGAGCTTTTGGTAAATTGGCCTTTATAAATCAAAGTACTGAGTATAAGAGTTGGACTGTAATGGTGAGGTTGTATAAGACATTGGTGAGACCGAATTTGGAGTATTGTATGCAGTTTTGGTCACCTAATTACAGGAATGATATTAATAAGGTTGAAAGAGTGCAGAGAAGGTTTACAAAGATGTTGCCAGGACTTGAGAAACTGAGTTACAGGGAAAGTTTGAATAGGTTAGTACTTTATTCCCTGGCATGTAGAAGAATGAGAGGTGATTTGAGAGAGGTGTATAAAACTATGATGGGTATAGATAGAGGGAATACGAGCAGGCTTTTAACACTGAGGCTAGGGGAGAAAAAAAACAGAGGTCATGGGTTAAGGGTGAAGGGGGAAAAGTTTAAAGGGAACATTGGGGAAGGTGCTTCTTCACGCAGAGAGTGGTGGGAGTGTGGAACGAGCTGCCAGATGAAGTTGTGTATGCGGTCTCACTTTTGACATTTAAGAAAAACCTGGACAGGTATATGAATGAGAGGTGTATGGAGGGATATGGGCCAGGTGCAGGTCAGTAGGACTAAGCAGAAAAATGGTTCGGCACAGCCAAGAAGGGCCAAAAGGCCTGTTTCTGTGCTGTAATGTTCTATGGTTCTGTCTGAGGTGAAAGAGGTGCTGTTGTGCCTTTTTTCACCACACAATTGATGTGTACAGACCACGTGAGGTCCTCAGTGATGTGAATGCCGTGGAACTTGAAGCTGTTCACTCTCTCAACCCCAGATCCATTGGTGTCAATAGGGGTTAGCCCGTCTCCATTCCTCTTGTCTTTGCAACATTGCATC
>NW_026779279.1:105000-126189 GCF_030144855.1 Hypanus sabinus
TATTCTGCTCCTGTTTTGATGCAAGAGCAGTGGACACCTGTGACTCCCCAGTGTGCAGCCTTGCCAAAATGCACAGTGACCTGCTCTCCATAGTTCCACACCAGATCAACATTAACATCGTCTGTTAATGAGTCAAACAATGCTTTAAATATAGTGAAATGTTGTTATAACGGGAGGTGCAGTCAGGATTGCAATAGGATATTCAAGATTCAAAAACTTTATTGTCGTTCCAACCGTACATCAGCTCTGCAGGGTAGAATGAGACAGCGGTTCCCAGGAGCAGTGCAATCATAACATAACAAACGCAACACTAAATAATAAACACAACAATAAAAAATAAAACACATGTTGCTTTAAATCAAGTTATAAGTGTCCAAAGCAGAGTCAGATAGAGCAGCTATTTAGCAGTCTGACTACCTGTGGGAGGAAGCTGTTTAGTAGCCTTGTGGTTTTAGTTTTGATGCTCCTGCAACGTTTACCTGATGGCAGAAGAACAAACAGTTCATGGAGAGGGTGTGAGGGTTTTTTAATGATGTCCCGTGTCTTCTGGAGGCATCGACTCTGAAAGAGGTCTTGGAAGAAGGCAGGGAGACCCCAATAACCTTCTCTGCTCCCCTAACCACCCCCTGCAAGGCTTTTTTGTCGGCAGCACTGCAGCTGGAGTACCAGGCTGTGATGCAAAAGGTCAGCACACTCTCAACCACGCCTCTGTAGAACATAGTTAAGATGTTAGTGGGGAGTGATGCTTGTTTAAGCTTCCTCAGAAAGTGCAATCAGGGGAATGTTCACCTTCACAAATAACTAGAACCAGAACATGAGGATTGGACATTTTCAGGGACATCCATTGCTGTCAGTTCCGTGTCTGCGAACAGAATTTTACTTTCTGTCCTAATATCCATGGAAGCATTGAATTTATTTATGTAATCTCAAACACTGAATGCTGAAATACCGTTATAAAGTTCTTTGTCAGATAAGCCATTTAACGTTTTGAATATGTTCTCTGTTCCCATGGAAGATGTCCAACAGAAACACAAGGAGACTCTGCAGACACGAACTGAAACACTGAGAGTGAACACGATCCTGATGACGGAGAAGGTGAAGGTTTTCCAGCTGGCTGATCGATACGCTGAGCTCACGGTCATTTCTACTGTTCGAGATCGGACACTGGTGGAACATGAGCTGCTGGCAAGAGGCAGAGACCATGAGGATTACAGAGAGAAACAACTCTGCAGACAGCTGGAAAAAATCCGTACTGATCAGTTATTCCAGAGCAGCTTTTCCCGGAGTAAATCCAAATCAGCAGCAGTGGCCGGAGTCCCGGGGATCGGGAAAACAACGATGGTACAAAAGATTGTTTATGACTGGGCCATGGGGAAAATATACCAACAGTTCCAGTTTGTCTTCAGTTTCAAATTCCGAGATTTAAACAGTATTGACTGTCGAATAAACCTGAAGGAACTGATTCTGGATCAGTATCCTTACTTTGGGAATATCCTGAGAGAAGTCTGGAAGAACCCAGAGGGACTGCTGTTTATATTCGATGGTTTGGACGAATTCAAACACAAAATCGATTTTGCGGACAGTCGGAGAGATGCAGATCTCAAGCACAAGTGCCCAGATCCCGAGTGGAAGTGTGAAGTGTCGGACATTGTGTACAGTTTAATCCAGGGCAAGCTGCTCCCAGGGTGTTCAGTGCTGGTGACCACCCGCCCCACTGCGTTACATTTATTGGAAAAGGCGGATATCAGTGTCTGGGCTGAAATCCTGGGATTTGTTGGTGAGGAACGGAAGGAATATTTCATCAGACATTTTGAAGATCAGACAGTGGCGGAAGCTGTTTTCAATTATGTGAAGGAGAACGAGATCCTGTACACCATGACCTACAACCCCTCCTACTGCTGGATCCTCGCTCTGGCACTGGGCCCCTTCTTCACACAAAGAGTCAGGGACCCACAGCGAGTTCCCAAGACCATCACCCAACTGTACTCCTACTATATTTACAACATCCTGAAAAACCACGGCCGTGAGATTGAGAGACCCCGTGATGTGTTACTCAGGGTTGGTCAGATGGCCTTCAGAGGAGTGTCCGAGAAGAAGATTGTGTTTACAGATGGAGATTTGGTCAACTACAGTCTGCAGCCTTCCCAGTTCCTGTCCGGGTTCCTGATGGAGCTTTTGGAGAGAGAGGATTCTGCCCAAAGCGTGGTGTACACATTCCCACACCTCACCATCCAAGAGTTTGTAGCTGCAGTGACACAATTCCTGATCCCAGATGGCAGAGATATTAAGAAACTCCTCACTGAAACCCACAACACGACAGATGGGCGATTTGAGGTATTTCTCCGTTTTGTTGCTGGTCTCTCCTCTCCAATGACAGCTCGAGGCCTGGTGGAGTTTCTGGGTCCATTTCCTCATGAAACAACCTGCCGGGTGATTGACTGGGTGAAGGAGGAGGTTAAACGCCAGAGTGGAAACACATGGAGTGAAGCGGGTAAAAGGAGCCTTCTGAACACATTGCACTACCTGTTTGAGTCTCAGAATCGTGGACTGGCTCAGGAAACACTGGGATCTGTGGAAACACTTTCATTCAGTGGAATGACACTGACCCCGATTGACTGCGCGGTCCTGTCTCATGTCATCGGACTCTGTGATACAATAAAACACCTCGACCTGACGGGCTGCCACATTCAGTGTGAAGGAATCCAGCGGCTGGGACCCGGGCTGCACAAGTGCCAGGAGTTGAGGTAACTTGATTTATCTCTCACTCGGAACTGTGAAACTGTTCTGTTGTGTCATTTCAATGTAAAGAGATTTGGGTTAAACTGTGTTAAATCAGATTGTGAAGAATTGTGACAAATGCCCAGGGGATTGGTCAGCAATTCCCCAAGGACAGGAGGGTTCTGTGGCTCCTTGTGAAGGGATGTTGGAGACTTCATCAGATCAGTGAACAACGACCATTGGTTTAATGGTAGTAAATCACAGGAATGGCCGTGTTTCCTGCTGCCTGTGACACGTCCATTGACAATGTTCCTTCTCACTGTTACTGACACCCAGACCGACACTGACTGCAGCAGATGGGTCAAAGATTCACACCCCCTTCCCGGTGAGGGACAAGAGGCCGTCTGCAGACTGTCCCAGTGAGAAGGAAAGAAATACCATTGTGAGATTGCCCTCCCCTGCCCTTTCCTGTTTGTGACTTTGCTCACTACCAGATACACAGAGAGCGAGGCCGCATCTCCTCTGGGTCTCTGTTCAGACCCAACACACGCGTACAAAAATTCCCCTTCCTCCTTTCGGATCTCTCTTCCAATCCCCCTTCCTCCTGTGGGATCTCTCTGCCTCATCCCCCTTCCTCCTCTCAGATCTCTTTTCCCCATCCCCCATCCACCTATGGGTTCTCTCTTCCCCATCCCCTTCCCTCCAGTGGTATCCCTTCCCATTCCCATTTCATCCTGTGGGATCTATCTTCCACATCCCCCTTCCTCCTGTCAGATCTCTCTTCCCCATCCCCCTTCCTCCTGAAGGTTCTCTCTTCCCTATTCCCTTCCGTCCAGTGGTATCCCTTCCCATTCCGCTTTCCTCCTGTGGGATCTATCTTCCCCATCCCCTTACCTCCTGTCGGATCTCTCTACCCCATCCCCCTTCCTCCTGTGGGATCTCACTTCCACATCCGCCTTCCGATTGTGGGATCTCACTTCTCCATCCCCCTTCCACCTGTGGGATCTCTCTTCCCCATCCCCCTTCTTCCTGTGGCAACTGACCTCCCCATATTCCTTCATAGAATCGTAAAATCATAGAACACTACAACATAGAAAACAAGCCATTCGGTCCTTCTGCTCTGTGCCAAAACTTTATTCCGCTAGTCCCATTGACCTACACCCAGTCCATCACCCTCCAGACCTCTCCCATCCATGCATCTATCAGATTTATTCTTAAAACCTAACAGTGTGCCCGCATTTTCCACATCAGATGGCAGCTCGTTCCGCATTCTCACAACTCTCTGAGTGAGGACGTTCCCCCTAAACCTTTCCCCTTTCACCCTGAAGCAAAGTCCTTTTGTAATTTATCTCTCCTAATCTGTGTGGAAAGAGCCCATTCGCATCTACCCTGTCTATTCCCCTCGTAATTGTGTAAACTTCTATCAAATCTCCCCTCATTCTTCTGCGCTCCGAGGAATAAAGTCTTAACCTGTTCAATCCTTCCTTGTAACTCAACTCCTGAAGAGCCGGCAACATCCTCGCAGATCTTTTCTGCACACTTTCAGTCTTACCGATTTCGGTCCTATAGTTCAGTGACCAGAACTGCACACAATACTCCAAATTTGGCTTCACCAATGTCTTGTACAACCTCACCATAACTTTCCAACTCCTATACTCAACTTTGATTTATGAATACCCGGATGCCAAAAGCCTTCTTTACAACCCTGTCTCCCAGTGATGCCACTTTCAGGGAATTATGTATCTGAACTCCCAGATCCCTTTCTTCCTGCGCATTCCTCAGTGCCCTACCCTTTACTGTCTATGTCCTACCTTGATTTGTCCTTACAAAATGGAACACCTCACACTTGTCTGCATTAATTTCCATCTGCCATTTTCTGGCCCATGTTGCCAGTTGGTGCAGATCCCTCTGCAAGCTTTGAAAGTCTTCCTCGCTCTCCACAACGCCTCCAATCTTAGTGTCATCAGCAAACTTGCTGATCCAATTTATCACACTATTATCTAGTTCATTGATATAGACAACAAACAACAATGGTCCCAGCACAGATCCCTGAGGAACACCACTAGTCACAGGCCTCCAGTCTCAGAAGCAATGATCCACTAAGACTCTCTGTCTTCTCCCACACAGCCAATTTGGAATCCAATCTACAACCTTTCCATGGATACCTACTGTCTGAAACTTCTGAACTAACCTCCCATGTGGGACCTTGTCAAAAGCCTTATTAAAGTTCATGTAGACAACATCCAGAGCCATTCCTTCATGTGCATTCTTGGTAACCTCCTCGAAAAACTCTACAGGATTCATTAAACACGATCTGCCATGAACAAAGCCATGCTGACTATCTTTAATCAGCCCTTGGTTGTCCAACTCCTTGTATATCCGATCTCTCAGAACACCTTCCAATAATTTACCTAACACCGATGTTAGGCTCACTGGCCTGTAATTACCTGGTGCACTTTTGGAGACTTTTTCAAACAACGTAACAACATGAGCTACCCTCCAATCCTCCGGCACCGCACTTGTGGCGAAGGACATTTTAAATATTTCTGCCAGGACCCCTGCAATTTCTACACTAGTCTGTCTCAAGGTCCGAGAAAATATCATGTCAGGCCTGGGGGATTTATTTACCTTTATTTGCTGTAAGGCAGTACGCACCTCCTCCTCTTTAATCTCTATATGATCCATAAAACATAGAATAGTACAGCACATTACAGGCCCTTCGGCCCACAATGTTGTGCCGACCCTCAAAACCTGCCTGCCATATAACCCCCCTCCTTAAATTCCTCCATATGCCTGTCTAGTTGTCTCTTAATCTTCACTAGTGTATCTGCCTCCACCACTGACTCAGGCAGTGCATTCCACTCACCAACCACTCTCTGAGTGAAAAACCTTCCTCTAATATCCTCTTTGAACTTCCCTCCCCTTACCCTAAAGCCATGTCCTCTTGTACTGAGCAGTGGTGCCCTGGAGAAGAGGCGCTGGCTGTCCACTCTGTCTATTCCTCTTAATATCTTGCACACCTCAATCATGTCTCCTCTCATCCTCCTTCTCTACAAAGAGTAAACCCTGGCTCCCTTAATCTCTGATCATAATCCATACTCTCTAAACCAGGCAGCATCCTGATAAATGTCCTCAGTACCCTTTCCAATGCTTCCACATCCTTCCTATAGCGAGGTGACCAGAACTGGACACAGAACTCCAAGTGTGGCCCAACTAGAGTTTTATAGAGCTGCATCATTACATCGCGTCTCTAAAACTCTATCCCTTGACTTAGGAAAGCTAACACCCCATAAACTTTCTTAACTACCCGATCTACCTGTGAGGCAACTTTCAGGGATCTGTGGACATGTATCCCCTGATCTCTCTGCTCCTCCACACTACCAACTATCCTGCCATTTACTTTGTACTTTGCCTTGGAGTTTGTCCTTCGGAAGTGTACCACCTCATACTTCTCCGGGTTGAACTCCATCTGCCACTTCTCAGCCCACTTCTGCATCCTATCAATGTCTCTCTGCAATCTTCGACAATCGTCTACACTGTCTACAACACCACCAACCTTTGTGTTGTCTGCAAACTTGCCAACCCACCCTTCTACCCCCACATCCATGTCGTTAATAAAAATCACAAAAGGAAGAGGTCCCAGAACAGATCCTTGCGGGACTCCACTAGCCACAACCCTCCAATCTGATTGTTCTACCTCCACCAAGACCATCTGCCTTCTGCAGGCAAACCAATTCTGAATCAACCTGGCCAAACTTCCTTGGATTAAATGCCTTCTGACTTTCTGAATAAGCCTACCGTGTGGAACCTTGTCAAATGCTTACTAAAATCCTTATAGATCACATCCACTGCACTACCCTCATCTATAAGCCTGGTCACCTCCTCAAAAAACTCTATCAGGCTTGTTAGGCACGATCTGCCCTTCACAAAGCCATGCTGACTGTCGCTGATCAGACCATGATTCTCTGAATGCCCATAGATCCTATCTCTAAGAATCCTTTTCAACAGCTTTCCCACCACAGATGTAAGGCTCACTGATCTATAATTACCTGGACTATCCATACTACCTTTTTTGAACAAGGGGACAGCATTCGCCTCCCTCCAATCCTCCCGTACCATTCCCCTGGACAACGAGAACATAAAGATCCTAGCCAGAGGTTCAGCAATCTCTTCCCTTGCCTCGTGGAGCAGCCTGGGGAATATTCCGGCAGGCCCCGGGGACTTATCCGTCCTAATATATTTTAACAACTCCAACACCTCCTCTCCTTTAATATCAACGTGCTCCAGAACATCAACCTCACTCATATTGTCCTCACCGTCATCAAGTTCCCTTTCATTGGTGAATACCGAAGCGAAGTATTCATTGAGAACCTCGCTCACTTCCACAGCCTCCAGGCACATCTTCCCACTTTTATCTCTAATCGGTCCTACCATCATTCCTGTCATCCTATTGTTCCTCACATAATTGAAGAATGCCTCGGGGTTTTCCTTTACCCTACTCGCCAAGGCCTTCTCATGCCCCCTTCTTGCTCTTATCAGCCCCTTCTTAAACTCCTTTCTTGCTACCCTATATTCCTCAATAGACCCATCTGATCCTTGCATCCTAAACCTCGTGTACGCTGCCCTCTTCCACCTGACTAGATTTTCCACTTCACTTGTAACCCATGGTTTCTTCACCCTACCATTCGTTATCTTCCTCAGCTGGACAAATTAATCCCTAACATCCTGCAAGAGATCCTTAAACATCGATCACATGTTCATAGTACATTTCCCTGCAAAACCATCATCCCAATTCACACCCGCAAGTTCTAGTCTTATAGCCTCATAATTTGCCCTTCCCCAATTAAAAATTGTCCTGTCCTCTCTGATTCTATCCTTTTTCATGATAATGCTAAAGGCCAGGGAGCGGTGGTCACTGTCCCCCAGATGCTCACCCACTGACAGATCTCTGACCTGACCCGGTTCGTTACCTAATACTAGATCTGGTATGGCATTCCCCCTCGTCGGCTTGTCAACATACTGAGACAGGAGTCCATCTAGGACACACTTAACAAACTCTGCCCCATCTAAACCCTTGGAACTAATCAAGTGCCAATCAATATTAGGGAAGTTAAAGTCACCCATGATAACAACCCTGTTATTTTTGCACCTTTCCAAAATCTGCCTCCCAATCTGCTCCTCGGTATCTCTGCTGCAACCTGGGGGCCTGTAGAATACCCCGGTAGAGTAACTGCTTGCTTCCTGTACCTGACTTCCACCCATACTGAATCAAAAGAGGATCCTGCTATATTACCCACCCTTTCTGTAGCTGCAATAGTATTCCTGACCAGTAATGCCACCCGTCCTGCCCTTTTCCCCCCTCTCTATCCCTTTGAAAGCACTGAAATCCAGGAATATTGAGAATCCATTCCTGTCCTGGTGCCAGCCAAGTCTCCGTAATGGCCACTACATCATAATTCCATATAAGTATCCAAGCTCTCAGTTCAACACTTTTGTTCCTGATTCTTCTTGCATTGAAGTACACGCACTTTAGCCCTTCAACCTTACTGCCTTTATACCCTTTATTCTGCTGCCCTTTCCTCAAAGCCTCTCTATGTGTCAGATCTGGCTTTACTCCATGCACTTTTTTCACTGCTCTATCGCTCTGGGTCCCATCCCCCTTGCAAATTAGTTTAAACCCTCCCGAAACATGCTAGCAAACCTACCAGCAAGGATATTGCTCCCCCTCGAGTTCAGGTGCAACCCAGCCAATCTGTACAGGTCCCACCTTCCCCAGAAGAGATCCCAGTTGTCCAAAAATCTAAAACCCCGTCCCCTGCAGCAACTCCTCAGCCACGCATTCAACTGCCATCTCATCCAATTCTTACCCTCACTATCACGTAGTACTGGCAACAATCCTGAGAACACCACCCTTGAGGTCCTCTGCTTCGGCCTTCTGCCTAGTTCCCGAAACTCACACTTCAGGACCTCATCCCTCTTCCTGCCTATGTCGTTGGTACCAATATGTATCACGACTTCTGGTTGCTTTCCTTCTCGTACCAGGATGTCATGCACCCGGTCAGAGACAACCCGGACCCTGGTACCCGGGAGGCAACAAACCACGCGGGTTTCCTTCTCACGTCCACAAAATCTCCTCTCTGCTCCCCTGACTATAGAGACTCCAATGACGACAGCTCTCCTCCACTCCGTCCCACCCTTCTACACCACAGGGTCAGACTCAGTGCCAGAGGCCCTGCCACCGTGGCTCACACCTGGTCGGTCGTCCTCACCAACAGTATCCAGGACGGTAAACTTATTATTCATGGGAATGGCTACAGAGGTGCTCTGCACTACCTGTCTACTCTCCTTCGCTTTCCCCCCTCGGACTGTCACCCAACGACCTGCTTCCGGCAGCCTAGGTGTGACTACCTCCCTGTAGCTCTCATCTATGGCAGCCTCATTCTCCCTTATGAGTCGAAGGTCATCCAGCTACGGCTCCGGATTCCTCACACGGTCTTCCAGATCGCCCAGCCGCAAGCACTTCTGGCAGATGTGACTCTGCGGGAGAGGGGAGTTCCCCCAAGACTGCCTCATCTCACAGGAGAGGCACATCACCGTCTCAGGAGGCATTGTAAAGACCTGTCAAAGCCTCAAATCTCCACTCACTCACTGGCCGCTTTCCACGGGCCGCTCAGCTTGAGCTACCCCTCTATTTATTTGTTCGAGCTTTTCAAACTGCTTGGTCAATCAGCTGCTTTCTGCTGAGTCTGAGCTATTCAAATCTTCGTTGTCTTGATTTGCACAGTCCAATTGCCAAAACTGCCAGAATCTCTCGAGTCAAAGCCTCAAATTTCCACTCCTTCACTGGCCCACTCACTCACTGGCCGCGTTCCATGACAATACTGTTTGTTTCCTTTAATTCCATATCCACTATGCCAGTTTTCTAAGTCGACACTGACGCAAAAAACTGTTTAAGATCTTCCCCGTCTCGTGATGTTCCACACATAGACAACCACTCTGATCTTCTAGGGGACCAATTTTGTCCTTTACTATCCTTTTACTCTTAATATACTTGTAGAAACCCTTCGGGTTTACCTTCACATTATCTGCCAACACAACCTCATGTCTTCTTTTTGCCTTCCTGATTTCCTTCTTTAGTATTCCCTTCTTTAGTATTCCCTTACATTCTCTATACTCTTCAAGTATATCATTTGTTCCTTGTTGCCTGTACCTGCTAAACACGTACTTAACCAGATCGCCAATATCCCTTGAAAAACAAGGTTCCCTATCCCTGTTAACTTTGCCTTTAATCCTGGCAGGAACATGCAAACTCAGGATGTAAGCGCAGTTCAGTAACTCCACTTACTGAATACATCACTGCCAGAAAACAACTTATCCCAATCCACTCTTCCCAGATCCTCTCACATTTCCACCAAATTGGCCCTTCTCCAATTCAGAACCTTAACTGGTAGACCAGTCCTATCCTTATCCATAATTATCTTGAAACTAATGACATTATGGTCACTGGACCCAAAATGTTCGCTTTCACAAGCTTCTGTCACCTGACCTGTCTGATTCCCTAATAGATCAGGTAGTGCACCCTCTCCTGTTGGTACCTCAATATATTGATTTAGAAAACTTTCCTGAACACATTTGACAAACTCCACGCCATCTAACCCTTTCACAGAGTGGGAGTCCAGGTCAATATGTGGGAAGTTAAAATCCCCTACGATTACAAATTTCTGTTTCTTACATTGGTGTGCTAACTCTCAACAGACTTGCTCCTCCGATTGGGCCGTATATAATAATACCCTATTAGTGTGGTCACAGCTTTCCCGTTCCTCAGCTCCACCCATACGGCCTCTGTAGACGAGCCCTCCGGGCTGTCCCGTCTGCACACAGCTGTGAGATTCCCCTGACTAGTAAAGCCACTCCTCCCCCTTTCATCCCTCCCCCTCTATCACGTCTGAAACAACATAACCTCGAAACATGAAGCTGCCAGTCCTGCCCCTCCTGCAAACCAAGTCTTACTAATAGCAATAATGTCGAGATCATCATGTGTCAATCCACGCCTAAACTCATCTGCCTTACACACAATACTCCTTGCATTGAAATAGATGCACCTGAGAACATTTCTATCACGTACAAACCATTGATATCTGTCGAAACAGGCAGTCCTCGCATGACCATTATCCTCCTCCACATCACTATCTGCTCTAAAACTCTGCCCCGTCCCCCTGCAACCTTGTTTAAAACCCCCAGAGCAGAACTTGCTAGCCTACCGATAAGGATGTTAGTTCCCCTCCAGTTCAGGTGCAAACTGCCCGATTCGAACTGGTCTCACCTCCCCTGGAAAAAGCCCAATTGTCCAGAAACATGAACCCCTCCATCATGTACCATCCCCTCAGCCACGTATTTAGCTGCATTATTTCTAGCATCACCAGCACGTGGGACGGGTAGCAAACCACCTGTGGGATCTCACGTTCCCATCCCCCATTCATTCTCTGGGCTCTCTGTTTCCACTCCCCCTTTCTGCTGTTGGATCTCTCCTCAGCATCCCCCTTCCTCCTGTGGGATCTCCCTCCCCAATCCCCCTTCCTTTTGTGGGATCTCTCTTCCACATCCCCCTTCCTCCTTTGGGATCTGTCTTTTCCTGAGGTATCCTGAGGTATCTCTCTTCTGCATCCTGCTTCCTGCTGTTGGGCCTCTGTTCCCAATCCCCCTTCCTCCTGTGGAATCTCTCTCCCCCATCCCCCTTCCTCCTGTGGGATCTGTCTTTTCCATACACATTCATCCTGTGGGATCTCTCTCCCTCATCCTTTCCTCTTGTGGAATCTCCCTTCCCATCCCCTTCCTCCTGTGGGATCTCTCTCCCCCATCCCCCTTCCTCCTGTGGGATCTCTCTGCCGCATCCCCCTTCCTCCAGTGGGATCTGTCTTTTCCATACACATTCATCCTGAGGTATCTCTCTTCCGCATCCCGCTTCCTGCTGTTGGGCCTCTGTTCCCAATCCCCCTTCCTCTAGTGGGATCTCTCTTCCCGATCCCCCTTCCTTCCGAGGGATCTCTCTTTCCTAACCCCTTCCTCCTGTGAGTCCTCAGCTCCTTTGCCCCCTCTTCCTGACGGATCTCACTTCCCCATGCTCCTTCCTCCTGTGGGATCACTCTCCCCCATCCCCCTTCCTCCTGTGGGATCTCTCTCCCCCATCCCCCTTCCTTCTGTAGTATCTCTCTTCCCCATCCCCCTTCCTCCTGTGGGATCTCTCTTCCCATTCCCCCACCCTCCTAAGGGATCTCTTTGCCCCAGCCCACTTCCTCCTGTGGGATCCCTCTTCTCCATCTCCCTTCCTCCTGTGGGATCTCTCTGCCACTTCCCCCTTCCTCTTTTGGGATCTCTCTCCCCCATCCCCCTTCCACCTGTGGGATCTCTTCCCCATCCCCCTTCACTCTGTGGGATCTCTCTCCCCAATCCCCCTTCCTCTTGTGGATCTCTCTTCCACATCCCCCTTCCTCCTGTGGGATCTGTCTTTTCCATACACATTCATTGTGAGGTATCTCTCTTCCGCATACCACTTCCTGCTCTTGGGCCTCTGTTCCCAATCCCCCTTCCTCCAGTGGGATCTCTCTCCCCCATCCTCCTGCGGGACCTCGCTCCCCCTTCCCCCTTCCTCCTGCGGGATCTCTCTCCACATCCCCCTTCCTCCTGTGGGATCTCCGTACACAGTCTTCATTCCTCCTGAGGGTTCTCTCTGCCCCTTCCCCCTTCCCTCCTGTGGACTCTCCCTCCCCGGTCCCCCTTTCCTACTGTGGGTCTCCCATCCATGTCCTCCTTCCTTCCTGTGGTCTCTCCCTCCACCGTTCCCCGTCCTCCTGTGGGATCTCCTTCCCCCGTCCCAATTCCCTCCTGTGGGATCTCCTGACACGTCCCCCTTCACTCCTGTGGGATCTCTCTGCCACATCCCCCTTCCTACCGAGGGATCTCTCTTCCCCGTCCCCCTTCCCTCCCGTGGGCTCTCCCTCCCACTTCCCACTGGCGGGCTCTCCCTCCCCGGTCCCCCTTCCCCCCCGTGGGATCTCCCTCCCCTTTCCCCCTTCCTCCTGTGGGATCTCTTCCCTGTCCCCCTTCTTCCTATGGGATCTCCCTGCCCCGTACCCAATCCCCCCTGTGGGATCCCCCTCCTCCTTCCCCCTTCCCCATTTTGGGATCCCCGTCCCCCTTGCCCCCTGTGGGATATCCCTTCCGTGTCCCCCTTCACCCCTGTGGAATCCCTCTCCACCATCCCCCATCCCCCTGTGGGATCTTGCTCACCCGTCCACCTTCCCCCCTGTGGGTTCTCCCTCCCGCCTCCCCCTTCCCCACTCTGGGATCCCTCTCCACCGTCCCCCATCCCCCTGTGGGATCTGACCCCCGTGTCCCCCTTCCTCCTGTGGGATCTCCCTCCCACGTCCACCTTCCTTCCTGTGGGATCTCCCTACCAAAGTCCCCCTTCCTCATGTGGGATACACCTCCCGTGCCCCTCCCCCACCGTGGGATCCCCCTCCCCCGCCCCGCTTCCTCCTGTGGGATACCCCACCCCCGTCCCTCTTCCCCCCTGTAGGATCTCTCTCCCTCGTGCCACTTCCCTCCTGTGGGCTCACCCTCCCCCGTATTCCTTCCCTCCGGTGGGACCTCTCTCCCCGGTCACCCGTCCCTCCTGTGGGATCTTCCTAACCCGTCCCCCTTCCCAACTGTGGGATCTCCCTCGGCCGTCCCTCTTCCCACCTGGGGGATCTCCCTCCCCGGTACCCCTTTCCCTCCTGTGGGATCTTGCACCCACATTCCCCCTTCCCTCCTGTGGGATCTCCCTACCAAAGTCCCCCTTCTCTCCTGTGGGATCTCTCTGCCACATTCCCCATTCCTACCGTGGGATCTCTCATCCCCGTCCCAAATCCTCCTGTGGGATCTCTCTGCCCCATCTCCCTTCTGGGATCTCTCTTCCCCATTCCCCTTCTTCCACTGGGATCTCTCTGCCCTGTACCCATTCCCCCCTGTGGGATCCCCCTCCTCCCTCCCCTTCCCCATTTTGGGATCCCCGTCCCCCTTGCCCCCTGTGGGATCTCCCTTCCGTGTCCCCCTTTACGCCTGTGGAATCCCTCTCCACCGTCCCCCATCCCCCTGTGGGATCCTGCTCCCCCGTCCACCTTCCCCACTGTGGGTTCTCCCTCCCGCCTCCCCCTTCGCCCCTGTGGGATCCCTCCCCACCGCCGCCCATCCCCCTGTGGGATCTGACCCCCGTGTCCCCCTTCCTCATGTGGGATCTCCCTCCCACGTCCCCCTTCCTCCTGTGGGATCTCTCTGCCCCGTCCCCCGTCCACCTGTGGGATCTCCCACCCCCGATCAACTTCACCCATGTCTGATCCCACTCCCCCGTCCAACTTCCCCCCTGTGGGAACTCTCTCCCTCGTCCCACTTCCTCCTGTGGGATCTCTCTCCCACTTCCCACCTGCGTGCTCTCCGTCCCCCGTCCACCTTACCCCCTGTGGGATCCCTCTCCCCCGTCCCCATTCCTCCTGTGGGATCTGCCTCCCCTGTCCCCCTTCCTCCTGTGATATCTCTCTGCCACATCCCCCTTCCTACCGTGGGATCCCCCTCCCCCGTCCACCTTCCCCCCTGTGGGATCCCTCTCCCCCGTCCCCCTTCCTCCTGTGGGAACTCCCTCAACCATCCCCCTTCCTCTGTGGGATCTCTCTTCCCTGAACCCCTTACTCCTGTGGGATCTCCCTCCCCCATTACCCTTTCTCCTGTGGTATCTCCACTCCCCCGTCCCCCGTCCTCCTGTGGGATCTACCTCCCCCATCCCCCTTTCTCCTGTGGTATCTCCCTCCCCCATCCCCCTTCCTCCTGTGCTATCTCCCCTCCCCCGTCCCCCGTCCTCCTGTGGGATCTCCCTACCCCATCCCCCTTCCTCCTGTGGGATCTCCCTATCCCGTCCCCCTTCCTCCTGTTGGATCTCTATCCCCCGTCCCCCTTCCACCTGTGGGATCTCTCTGCCCCGTCCCCCATCCTCCTGTGGTATCTCCCTCCCCCATCCCCCTTCCTCCTGTGGTATCTCCCCTCCCCCGTCCCCCTTCATCCTCTGGGATCTCACTGCCCCGTCCCCCTTCCTCCTGTGGGATCTCCCTCCCCCGTCCCCCTTCCTCCTGTGGTATCTCCCTCCCCATCCCCCTTCCTCCTGTGGGATCTCCCTCCCCCGTCCCCCTTCCTCCTGTGGGATCTCCCTCCCCCATCCCCCTTCCTCCTGTGGGATCTCCCTCCCCCGTCCCCCTTCCTCCTGTGGGATCTCCCTCCCCCATCCCCCTTCCTCCTGTGGTATCTCCCTCCCCCGTCCCCCTTCCTGTGGAATCTCTCTGCCCCATCCCCCTTCCTCCTGTGGTATCTCCCTCCCCCGTCCCCCTTCCTCCTGTGGGATCTCCCTCCCCCGTCCCCCTTGCTCCTGTGGTATCTCCCCTCCCCCGTCCCCCTTCCTCTTGTGGGATCTCTCTGCCCCATCCCCCTTCCTCCTGTGGAAACTCCCTCCCCCATCCCCCTTCCTCCTGTGGTATCTCCACTCCCCCGTTCCCCTTCCTCCTGTGGGATCTCCCTCCCCCGTAACCCTTCCTCCTGTGGTATCTCCCTCCACCGTCCCCCTTCCTCCTGTGGGATCCCCCCCCGTCCCCCTTCCTCCTGTGGGATCCCTCTGACCCGTCGCCCTTCCTCCTGTGGGATCTCCCTCCCCCATCCCCCTTCCTCCTGTGGGATCTCTCTCCCCCGTCCCCCTTCCTCGTGTGTGATCTCTTTTACCCGTCCCCCTTCCTCCTGTGGGATCCCCCTACCCCATCCCCCTTCCTCCTGTGGGATCCCCCCCCGTCCCCCTTACCCCCAGTGGGTTCTCCCTCCCCCGTCCCCATTCCTCCTGTGGGATCCCTCGGCGTCATCCCACTTCCCACTGTGGGACCCACCTCCCTCGTCCCCCTTCCCCCCTGAGGGATCGCCCTCCCCCGTCCACCTTCCACCCTGTGGGATCCCTCTCCCTCATCCCCCTTCCCCCTGTGGGATCTTCCTCCCCCGTGCCCATTCCTCCTGTGGGATCCCTCGGCGTCATCCCCCTTCCCACTGTGGGACACACCGCCCTCGTACCCCTTCCCCTCTGAGGGATCCCCCTCCCACGTCCACCTTCCCCCCTGTGGGATCCCTCTCCCTCGTCCCCCTTCCTCCTGTGGGATCTCTATCCCCCTTCCCACCTGCGGGCACTCCGTCCCCCGTCCACCTTCCCCCCTGTGGGATCACTCTCCACCGTCCCCCATCATCCTGTGTGATCCCCCTCCCCCGTCCCCCTTCCTCCTGTGGTATCTCCCTCCACCATCCCCCTTCCTCCTGTGGTATCTCCCCTCCCCCGTCCCCCTTCCTCCTGTGGGATCTCCCTGCCCCGTCCCCCTTCCTCCCGTGGGATCTCCCTCCCCCGTCCCCCTTCCTCCCGCGGCATCTCTCTGCCCCGTCCCCCTTCCTCCTGTGGGATCTCCCTCCCCCATCCCCATTCCTCCTGTGGTATCTCCCTCCCCCGTCCAGCTTCCTCCTGTGGGATCTCTCTGCCCCGTCCCTCTTGCTCATGTGGTATCTCCCCTCCCCCGTCCCCCTTCCTCCTGTGGGATCTTTCTGCCCCGTCCCCCTTCCTCCCGTGGGATCTCCCTCCCCCATCTCCCTTCCTCCCGTGGGATCTCCCTCCCCCGTCCCCCTTCCTCCCGTGGGATCTCTCTGCCCCGTCCCCCTTCCTCCTGTGGGATCTCTATCCCCCATCCCCCTTCCTCCTGTGGGATCTCCCTCCCCCGTCCCCCTTCCTCCTGTGGGATCTCTCTCCCCCATCCCCCTTCCTCCCGTGGGATCTCCCTCCCCCGTCCCCCTTCCTCCCGTGGGATCTCCCTCCCCCGTCCCCCTTCCTCCCGTGGGATCTCTCTGCCCCGTCCCCCTTCCTCCTGTGGGATCTCCCTCCCCCATCCCCATTCCTCCTGTGGTATCTCCCTCACCCGTCCCCCTTCTTCCTGTGGGATCTCTCTGCCCCGTCCCTCTTCCTCCTGTGGGATCTCCCTCCCCCGTCCCCCTTCCTCCTGTGGGATCTCCCTCCCCCGTCCCCCTTCCTCCTGTGGGATCTCCCTCCCCCATCCCCATTCCTCCTGTGGTATCTCCCTCCCCCGTCCCCCTTCCTCCTGTGGGATCTCTCTGCCCCGTCCCTCTTCCTCCTGTGGTATCTCCCCTCCCCCGTCCCCCTTCCTCCTGTTGGATCTCTCTGCCCCATCCCCCTTCCTCCTGTGGAATCTCCCCTCCCCCGTCCCCCCTGTGGGATCTCCCCGTCCCCCTTCCTCCTGTGGGATCTCCCTCCCCCGTCCCCCCTCCTCCTGTGGGATCCCCCTCCCCCGTCCCCCTTCCCCCCTGTGGGATCTTCCTCCCCCGTGCCCATTCCTCCTGTGGGATCCCTCGGCGTCGTCCCCCTTCCCACCTGCGGGCACTCCGTCCCCTGTCCACCTTCCTCCCTGTGGGATCTCCCTCCCCCATCCCCCTTTCTCCTGTGGTATCTCCCCTCCCCCGTCCCCCTTCCTCCTGTGGGATCTCCCTCCCCCGTCCCCCTTCCTCCCGTGGGATCTCCCTCCCCCGTCCCCCTTCCTCCTGTGGGATCTACCTCCCCCGTCCCCCTTCCTCCTGTGGGATCCCCCTCCCCCGTCCACCTTCCCCCCGTGGGATATCCTTCCCACTTTCCCCTTTCCCATTTTGTGATCCCCGTCCCCAATCACCCCTGTGGAATCCATCTGTACTGCCACCTTCCCCGTGGGATCCCCCTCCCCCGTCCACCTTCCCCCCTGTGGGTTTCCCCTCCCCTTCCCCCTTCCCCATTTTGGGATCCCCGTCCCCCTTCCCCCCTGTGGGATCTGCCTCCCCTGTCCCCCTTCACCCCTGTGGAATCCCTCTCCACCGTACCCTTCCCCCTGTGGGTTCTCCCTCCCGCCTCCCCCTCCCCCCCCACTGGGATCCCTCTCCACCGTCCCGCATCCCCCTGTGGGATCTGACCCCCGTGTCCCCCTTCCTCCTGTGGGATCTCCCTCCACTGTCCCCCTTCCTCCTGTGGGATCTCTCTTCCCTGTACCCCTTCCTCCTGTGGGATCTTCCACCCCCATCCCCCTTTCTCCTGTGGTATCTCCCCTCCCCCGTCCCCCTTCCTCCTGTGGGATCTCTCTACCCCGTCCCCCTTCCTCCTGTGGGATCTCTCTGCCCTGTCCCCCATCCTCCTGTGGGATCTCCCTCCCCCATCCCCTTCCTCCTGTGAGATCTCCCTCCCCCGTCCCCCTTCCTCCTGTGGGATCTCCCTCCCCCGTCCCCCTTCCTCCAGTGGGATCTCCCTCCCACGTCCCCCTTCCTCCTGTGGGATCTCTCTGCCCCGTCCCCCGTCCACCTGTGGGATCTCCCACCCCCGATCAACTTCACCCCTGTCTGATCCCACTCCCCCGTCCAACTTCCCCCCTGTGGGGTCTCTCTCCCTCGTCCCACTTCCTCCTGTGGGATCTCTCTCCCCCTTCCCACCTGCGTGCTCTCCGTCCCCCGTCCACCTTACCCCCTGTGGGATCCCTCTCCCCCGTCCCCATTCCTCCTGTGGGATCTGCCTCCCCTGTCCCCCTTCCTCCTGTGATATCTCTCTGCCACATCCCCCTTCCTAACGTGGGATCCCCCTCCCCCGTCCACCTTCCCCCCTGTGGGATCCCTCTCCCCCGTCCACCTTCCTCCTGTGGGAACTCCCTCCACCATCCCCCTTCCTCCTGTGGGATCTCTCTTCCCTGAACCCCTTACTCCTGTGGGATCTCCCTCCCCCATCACCCTTTCTCCTGTGGTATCTCCACTCCCCCGTCCCCCATCCTCCTGTGGGATCTACCTCCCCCATCCCCCTTTCTCCTGTGGTATCTCCCCTCCCCCGTCCCCCTTCCTCCTGTGGGATCTCTCTGCCCCGTCCCCCTTCCTCCTGTGGTATCTCCCTCCCCCATCCCCCTTCCTCCTGTGCTATCTCCCCTCCCTCGTCCCCCGTCCTCCTGTGGGATCTCCCTACCCCATCCCCCTTCCTCCTGTGGGATCTCCCTCCCCCGTCCCCCTTCCTCCTGTTGGATCTCTATCCCCCGTCCCCCTTCCTCCTGTGGGATCTCTCTGCCCCGTCCCCCATCCTCCTGTGGTATCTCCCTCCCCCATCCCCCTTCCTCCTGTGGTATCTCCCCTCCCCCGTCCCCCTTCATCCTCTGGGATCTCTCTGCCCCGTCCCCCTTCCTCCTGTGGGATCTCCCTCCCCCGTCCCCCTTCCTCCTGTGGTATCTCCCTCCCCCGTCCCCCTTCCTCCTGAGGGATCTCCCTCTCCCATCCCCCTTCCTCCTGTGGGATCTCACTCCCCCGTCCCCCTTCCTCCTGTGGGATCTCCCTCCCCCATCCCCCTTCCTCCTGTGGTATCTCCCTCCCCCGTCCCCCTTCCTGTGGGATCTCTCTGCCCCGTCCCCCTTCCTCCTGTGGTATCTCCCCTCCCCCGTCCCCCTTCCTCTTGTGGGATCTCTCTGCCCCATCCGCCTTCCTCCTGTGGTAACTCCCTCCCCCATCCCCCTTCCTCCTGTGGTATCTCCACTCCCCCGTGCCCCTTCCTCCTGTCGGATCTCCCTCCCCCGTAACCCTTCCTCCTGTGGTATCTCCCTCCATCGTCCCCCTTCCTCCTGTGGGATCCCCCTCCCCCGTCCCCCTTCATCCTGTGGGATCCCTCTGACCCGTCCCCCTTCCTCCTGTGGGATCTCCCTCCCCCATCCCCCTTCCTCCTGTGGGATCTCTCTCCCCCGTCCCCCTTCCTCGTGGGTGATCTCTTTTACCCGTCCCCCTTCCTCCTGTGGGATCCCCCTACCCCGTCCCCCTTCCTCCTGTGGGATCCCCCCCGGTCCCCCTTCCCCCCAGTGGGTTCTCCCTCCCCCATCCCCATTCCTCCTGTGGGATCCCTCGGCGTCATCCCCCTTCCCACTGTGGGACCCACCTCCCTCGTACCCCTTCCCCCCTGAGGGATCCCCCTCCCCCGTCCACCTTCCCCCTGTGGGATCCCTCTCCCTCGTCCCCCTTCCTCCTGTGGGATCTCTATCCCCCTTCCCACCTGCGGGCACTCCGTCCCCCGTCCACCTTCCCCCCTGTGGGATCACTCTCCACCGTCCCCCCATCATCCTGTGGGATCCCCCTCCCCCGTCCCCCTTCCTCCTGTGGTATCTCCCTCCACCATCCCCCTTCCTGCTGTGGTATCTCCCCTCCCCCGTCCCCCTTCCTCCTGTGGGATCTCCCTGCCCCGTCCCCCTTCCTCCCGTGGGATCTCCCTCCCCCGTCCCCCTTACTCCCGCGGGATCTCTCTGCCCCGTCCCCATTCCTCCTGTGGGATCTCCCTCCCCCATCCCCCTTCCTCCTGTGGGATCTCCGTCCCCCATCCCCATTCCTCCTGTGGTATCTCCCTCCCCCGTCCACCTTCCTCCTGTGGGATCTCTCTGCCCCGTCCCTCTTGCTCATGTGGTATCTCCCCTCCCCCATCCCCCTTCCTCCTGTGGGATCCCTCGGCGTCATCCCCCTTCCCACTGTGGGACCCACCTCCCTCGTACCCCTTCCCCCCTGAGGGATCCCCCCCGTCCACCTTCCCCCCTGTGGGATCACTCTCCACCGTCCCCCATCATCCTGTGGGATCCCCCTCCCCCGTCCCCCTTCCTCCTGTGGTATCTCCCTCCACCATCCCCCTTCCTCCTGTGGTATCTCCCCTCCCCCGTCCCCCTTCCTCCTGTGGGATCTCCCTGCCCCGTCCCCCTTCCTCCCGTGGTATCACCCTCCCCCGTCCACCTTCCTCCCGTGGGATCTCTCTGCCCCGTTCCCCTTCCTCCTGTGGGATCCCCCCCGGTCCCCCTTCCCCCCAGTGGGTTCTCCCTCCCCCGTCCCCATTCCTCCTGTGGGATCCCTCGGCGTCATCCCCCTTCCCACTGTGGGACCCACCTCCCTCGTACCCCTTCCCCCCTGAGGGATCCCACTCCCCCGTCCACCTTCCCCCCTGTGGGATCCCTCTCCCTCGTCCCCCTTCCTCCTGTGGGATCTCCCTCCCCCATCCCCCTTCCTCCTGTGGGATCTCTCTCCCCCGTCCCCCTTCCTCGTGTGTGATCTCTTTTACCCGTCCCCCTTCCTCCTGTGGGATCCCCCTACCCCGTCCCCCTTCCTCCTGTGGGATCCCCCCCCCGTCCCCCTTACCCCCAGTGGGTTCTCCCTCCCCCGTCCCCATTCCTCCTGTGGGATCCCTCGGCGTCATCCCACTTCCCACTGTGGGACCCACCTCCCTCGTACCCCTTCCCCCCTGAGGGATCCCCCCGTCCACCTTCCCCCCTGTGGGATCCCTCTCCCTCGTCCCCCTTCCTCCTGTGGGATCTCTATCCCCCTTCCCACCTGCGGGCACTC